>NW_026057578.1:72862813-72960505 GCF_023721935.1 Panthera uncia
TATATATATATATATATATATATATATATATATGATGGTGTATTACTCGGCAATAAAAAAGAATGAAATCTTGCCATTTGCAACAGTGTGGAGAGAACTAGAGAGTATTATACTAAGCAAAAATCAATCAGAGAAAGACAAATATCATATGACTTCACTCATATGTGGAATTCAAGATATAAAACAGGTAAACATAAGGGAAGGGAAGCAAAGATAATATAAAACAGTGGGGTGACATAAGAGACTGTTAAATATAGAGAACTGAGGGTTGCTGGAGGGGGTTGTGAGTGCAGGGATGGACTAAATGGGTAAGGGGCATTAAGGAAGACACTTATTGGGATAAGCACTGGGTGTTATACATAGGGGATGAATCACTGGAATCTACTCCTGAACTCATTATTGCACTATATGCTAATTAACTTGGATGTAAATTTTTAAAAAATAGAAAAAAATTAGAGGAAGGTATTCTGCATTGGAAGTTGTCATTTTCTACATTATGAGTTTCTGTAATGGTTGAATTTATGTAATAATTTTTATTTAATTATAACATTGAAAAATAAATAGTGAAAAATAATGTGCTTCTGAAATGGTGGGTTGGGTGCTAAAATTTGATTGGACATCCCCATTAATTCTAATGTCTTGATTTCACATAATTTTCCAGTCCTGCACATTCCAGAGGTAATGGATTTTCTATGTTTTTATAAAAATCTAATGGCTATTTTTGGTGACAAAATCCCTCTTAATGTTTTGAGAAATAATTCAAGTACCATGTATTTTCCATGAGTACACAACCCTCTGGGTATTTCAAACCTATTTCATCAATCAAGTTAATAATCCCAATATGAATAATAGCTGTCATTTATTAAATGTGCCAGCCACTTTATATGTATTTCACTTTTCATCCTTAAACAAACTCTGCATGAAATATTGTCATCCCTATTTTCAAAATAAGGAAACTGAGGCTCAGAAAAGCTTAACAATTTGCGGGAGTTCAAAACTGGCCTATTGGGCTCTGAAGTTCATGTTTTTTCCAGTATATTGCAAACATCTTATTTTTCTTAGTAAAAAAATTTGGGGGCGCTCCTGGGTTGTTCAGTCAGTTAAACGTCTGACTCTTGATTTCAGTTCAGGTCAGGATCTCACAGTTCTTGGGATGGAGCCCCTTGTCAGGCTCTGTACTGACAGCATGGAGCCTACTTGGGATTTTCTCTCCCTCCCTCACTTTCTACCCCTTCCCCGCTCTCTCTCTCTCTTTCAAAATAAATAAATAAAAATTTTAAAATTGGGGGAGGTATGAGAACAATTTGAAGTGTCTGACTCTAATTCAGAAATAATCCCCTGAACTTTCAACATTTATTCAGCAATACATTCATGAAGAACCTACTCTTGCTCGCGTCCTATACTATCGGCTGTACAACAGCATTAGTAGGACAGAACACCTCCCTAAAAGGAGCTGTAAGTGTAGTTGGGAGGACAAAGGTATATTCAGCCTATGAAAACAAGGCTGGTATGAGGGTTGTAGTGCAGCTACAAACTCACGGCCAGAAGGCACAGGTGAGGTTTTTCTGGGACAATGGCAGTTAAGGAAGGTTGACTGTTTCATCCATGGTTTGAAGGGTGAGGGGTATCCACAGGGCAGAGAAAGTCTGGTGAATATTCTAGTCCACATGACCACAAGAATGGTGGAGAGGATGCGAGTGAGCGTGGTCTTCAGAGAAATGTCTGTCACTTATTGAGGCTGGAGTGTAACAATGACTGTGGAGGGTGGTGGTGAGATTGAAAGTTGGAACATGTCATGGGAAGGGACCTGAGAGTTCAATGTTGAATACTTGGCACTTAGTTTCCAACACCTCTGTTTTTCCTTCTTTTGGTCTTTTATTCTCTTTCTTTCCTGATTATTGGACTTATGCATGTCTGTGGGGGAAATTCTGGGAAGTACAAACAGGTGTAATAAGTCATAAAAGTAAAAAGTCACCCTTGTCTAGTACTGCCAGCACACTATGCTCTTTTTCTTCACATATTGGAGTTAATTTTGACTATGAAACTTTGCAGTAGGCTTTTCTTATTTAATGAATCTTCATGTTCACATCACAATACCATCAAATGTGTAGTAGATGCGTCTATGGTGTCTGCCCATCCCATGTCCCTGTCTTTGGAGTTATCTTGTACCCAGAAACAATTAGGTCTCACCAGTTCCATGTCCATTGGACATTTTTATGCCCAGTGGCCATATCTGGCTGAACTATGTACGGACACCTGACCCAAGCTGGGCCTGTTATATATTCTTCTCAGAAGATTAGAATGAAGGCACTGAAAGACTGAGTCAGTACAATGGTGTTGGATTCTGGAGCCAGATTTGGCACCAAACAAAGCCTGTTAAAATCACATGCAAACTAAAATTGTAGAGTAGTGGGCATGGTTCCCTTTCAGAAGAGAGAGTAGAGGAGGAGTGCAAGGGCCAGAGAAGAGACCATGTAGACCGGAGAGAAATGAAGATGAAGAGGGGAAGCTGCCTAATCACCTTCCTATTCCCATGAATCTACCTGTGCTTACTGTACTTCATTCCAGTTATATTCTTCATCAATTTTTCACAGGAAGTCATTTAAATAGACACCCATTACTTTCAACAGAAAACATTCTTAATCATTGCAACTTATTTAACTTTTTTTTTTAAGCCTTAAGATTTTTTTCCCCAATTTTTGCTTTTGGTGTTTTTAAAAAATATATATGCTTTACAAATTTTGATAGTTATATCGTTGATCTTTTCCTTTGTCATTACTTCCATTGCATTTACTCTTAAATATGCTTTCTCTAATCAGAGATCAGGTAAAAATTCACCCCTACTTTTTTTTGTAGATTTGAAAAAAACGATGTCACCTTTATTCAAATCTAACCCATATGGAATTGATTTTGGTGTGTATGTGACACAAGGCTGTAACTGAAACATCTTTCAAAAATGCAAATAGCTAACTAGTTGTTTCAGACTTATCCTCTCCTTTCCCACTGATTTGTGTTATCTCCTTGATCATATGTGAAATAAATATATTCCACATGGGTCTCTTACTAGGAGATCTATGTTATTTATTCAAAAGAAAGTTTGTTTTAAATAAAGAAAATATTTCTAGTTTGTGGGCAGTAATGTTCCCAGGAGAAACAACTGGATTTAGAGAAGAATGGTGCTAAATTAAAGGACTTATGTTATCAGGTCATTTTATTCTTATGACTTTACCCTCCAGACTCTGAATGACAAGTTGATATTTATATTGGAATACTTCTATCTTCTTCCTGAGGCAGCTTGGGTAACCCTGGCAATTTTAGTAGTTTTTAAAGACTTAATATACATTTTCTATTACAGAATTTCAACTTATGAAATGGTGTTTTATTTTAGAAAACGTAAAACTATCCAGAGTTTAAAAATGTGCTAAATTTGAGCATCTGACAGAGATAACAAACGCATACTGTTATTTTTCTTTTTTTGGTTCTGTAGTAAATATGTTAATTAATTAGGGTCTCCCTTACTACTGAACTTGGACACAACACCAGAATTCTTCTTCACACAGTGCTCCAAGCAACTGCTATTACCAGTTGGTATTGCCTAGTAAAATGTAATCTATTTTCAGATTAATTCTAGCAAGAAATATAAATTCCTAAGTTAAAGATAAAATAGAGGGAAAACGCTCAACAAAGTATGTTTAGAGGGAACATACCACAACATAATTAAGTCTATATATGAAAAACCCACAGCTAAAATCATACTCAAGGGTGAAAAACTAAGAGCTTTTCCCCTAAGATCATGAACAAGACAAGGATGCCCACTCTCACTACTTTTATGCAACATAGTACTGGAAATCTTAGCCACAGCAATCAGACAAGATAAAGGAATGAAGAAAGAAAAAAAGAAAGAAAATAATAAGTAAAGAAAAAGACATCCATATTGGTAAGGAAGAAGTAAAACATTCACTATTTGCAAATGATATAATACTATATAGAGAAAACCCTAAAGACTCCACCAAAAAAATACTACTAAAACTGATAAATTAATTCAGTAAGGTCACAGGATACAAAATCAATATGCAGAAATCCATTGCATTTCTATACACTAATAATAAAATAGAGAAATTAAGAAAACAGTTCGATTTACAATTGCAGCAAGAATAATAAAATACTCAGGAATAAACTTAACTAAGGATGTGAAAGGCCTGTATTTTGAAAACTATAAAACATGGATGAAAGAAATTAAAGGTAACACAAAGAAATGGGAAGATATTCCATGCTCATGGATTGGAAGAACAAATATTGTTAATATGTCCATACTACCCAAAGAAATCTACACATTTCATGCAATCCCTATTAAAATACCAACAGCATTTTTCACAGAAATAGAAAAAATAATCCTAAAATTTGTATGGAGCCGCAAAAAACCCTGGAGTGCCAAAGAAATCTTTGAAAAACAATAACAAAACCGGAGGTGTCACAATCCCAGATTTCAAGACACACTACAAAACTGTAGTAATCAAAACAGTATGGTACTGGCATAAAAACAGACACATAGATAAATGGCACAGAATAGAGAGCCCAGAACTAAACCCATGATTACATGGTCACTTTATCTTTGACAAATGAAGCAAGAAAATGCAATGGGAAAAAGATTCTTCAACAAATGGTGTTGGAAAAACTGAACAGCTACATGCAAAAGAATAAAACTGGACTACTTACTTACACCAAACACAAAACTAAGATCAAAATGGATTAAAGACTTAAATTGAGACCTGAAACCATAAAGATCCTAGAAGAGAGCATAGGCAGTAATTTCTCTGACATCAGCCATAACAACATCTTTCTAGATATGTCTCCTGAGGGTAGGGAAAACAAAAGCAAAAATAAACTTTTGAGGCTATATCAAAATAAAAAGCTTCTACACAGCAGAGGAAACAATCAACAAAACTAAAAGACAACCTACTGAATGGGAGAAGATATTTGCAAATGATATATCCAATGAAGCATTAGTATTCAAAATATATAAAGAACTTATAGAACTCAACACACAAAACCCAAATAATCCAATTAAAAAATGAGCAGAAGACATGAAGACATTTCTCCAAAGAAGACATACGGATGGTCAACATCATTAATCATCAGGGAAATGCAAATCAAAACCATCATGAGCTGGCACCTCACACCTGTCAGAATGGCTAAAATCAACACAAGAAACAACAAGTGTTGGCAAGGATGTGGAGGAAAAGGAACCATTGTGTACTGTTAGTGGGAATGCAAACTGATGCAGCCACTGTAGAAAGCAGTGTGGAGGTTCCTAAAGAAATTAAAACAGAATTACTATATGATCCAGTAATTCCACTACAGGGTATTTACCAAAATAGTGTGAAAACACTAATTCGATGGATGCATGCACTCTTATGTTTATTGCAGCATTATTTACAATAGCCAAATTATGGAAGTAGCTCAAGTGTCCATCAATAAATAAACGGACAAATAAGAAGTGGTAAGTATACATATATACAAAGGAATATTATGCAGCCATATAAAAAATGAAATCTTGCCATTTGCAACAACATGGATGGGTCTAGAGAGTATAATGCTAAGTGAAATAAGTCAGTCAGAAAAAGACAACTATTATATGATTTCATTCATGTGTGGAATTTAAGAAGCAAAACAGCATGGGTGGCTCAGTTGGTTAAGTGTCCAACTTCAGCCCAGGTCATGATCTCATGGTTCATTGAGTTTGAGCCCTGCATCAGGTTCTCTGCTGTCAGCACATAGCCCGCTTTGCATCCTCTCTCTGTCCCTGCCTCTCTCTGCCCCCTCCTGCTTTTGATCTATCTCTCTCTCTTTCAAAAATAAGTAAATATTTAAAAAAAGAAGAAAAGCAAAGAAAAAAGAGGCAAACCAAAAAATAGACTCCTAACTATAGAGAAAAACTGATGTTTACCAGAGGGGAGGTGGGTGGGGAATGGGTGAAATCGGTGAAGGGGATTAAGAATACACTTACCATGATGCGCACTGAGTTATGTATAGATTTATTGAATCACTGTATTGTACACCTGAATCTAATATAACATTGTATGTCAACTATACCAGAATGTTTTTAACGATAAAATAGAGGAGCTGTATTATAGAAATGGCCGGAATAGATTTAGGTTAGCACTCTTAAAATTTTTTTGACTACAATCCATAGTAATTAAGATATTTTACATTTCACATTTAGCCATATAAATAGGAGGACAATTGGACAAAATATACATATATGTATATATTTTAAAAAGGTACTTTATGCTAACTCTGCAGTATTGGAATGAAAATAGGTTAGCCTTTAAAAAATTCTTATTATTCAGAAATAAAACTCCTATGTTTAATATTCTGAGATTGGTATAATCAGACAGAAAGATTTTGTCCCAGTCTCTTTGTGATTAATCTGAAGGAAAAAAAATCTAAATTTTTATTTCCCTGAACTTAGGAACCCCTTCAAGGTTTAGAATAAAATTCTTAGAGAAACTTGCTAATATGTAGGGGAAAAGTTTGTATAAAACTCATCAGTTTTTAGCTCAGGAAATATTCATTTGTTTTGAAGTAGATGTATAGGTGTGAGGATTATCATCTCCCCATATGCCTAATCATTTAGTTAATAAAACAACAATTCTGGACTGGACTCTTAATATTGCAAGCCGTGTGACCTTACCCAACTTACTTAAATTTGAAAATTTGAAGCTCTACAATAGGTTTATATTACTTAAAAATATATGTGCTTTTTTTAAAAAAAAGCTATTATCAAACTTGAATGTCTCTTCCTTTAAGAAATTTTGATTTTTTCAGTTACAGTTTGCACTTTGTCCTTCTCTCAGTATTTGTTCTTCTCTCGGTTAAACCAAATAAGATGACGTGATGCTAAGACATGTTAAACCAGGCGAGGTGAAATCATGCTAGAGGTATGTTAAACCAAACAAAGTCGGGGCGCCTGGGTGGCGCAGTCGGTTAAGCGTCCGACTTCAGCCAGGTCACGATCTCGCGGTCCGTGAGTTCGAGCCCCGCGTCAGGCTCTGGGCTGATGGCTCGGAGCCTGGAGCCTGTTTCTGATTCTGTGTCTCCCTCTCTCTCTGCCCCTCCCCCGTTCATGCTCTGTCTCTCTCTGTCCCAAAAATAAATAAAAAATGTTGAAAAAAAAAAATTAAAAAAAAAACAAAAACAAAAAAAACCCAAACAAAGTCAAGTGAAGGTAATGGTATGTTTAGAGACTGGATAAAGATGGAGAGTGGAGAAAAAATATGGTAACCTTGTATCTTCCAAAGCAGATTGTACAGCATTACCTTTTATCCTCTAGTGATTTAGCTTTGGCTTTGGCATTTAAAGTGGGCAAAGGGAATATTTCTAGGATTTAATGACCATTGTTTCCATCTTTGTCGTTAGAATCTAGAAGTATCTAAGATTGCAAGTGCTCCAAAGTATAATCAATACCCTCTGCTAGAGCTCATAGTTGGAATGTCTTATCAGGATTTCAGTTCTGGCAGCTTTTTCTTTTCCGGTGGTTCCAAAATGAGAAATCCTTGGATTTAATCAGCGCACCTTATTGAAGAGACCTACTGAGAGATTTATGATGCTTGGTTGTAAGATAAGATGACATTCATAGAAAATTGGTGATTCTGGCAGGAAAGACAAGCACGCTGTTGGAGACAGTTCAGAAGTATCTGCTTTTGCAGCGTACAAGGTAATACATGCCAGACTTGGAGAGTGCCAGTGAGGTGGCTACTGACCTTAAAGCTGAAAACCATGGAAATGTAACCTGGCTGTCAGGCTTTGATCATGGTATGGAGTCATTGCCTCACTGGTTGAGGATTAGAAAGTTAAAAAAGGTAGGGGCGCCTGGGTGGCTCAGTCGGTTAAGTGCCCGACTTCCGCTCAGGTCATGATCTCACAGCTCCTGAGTTCCAGCCCTGCGTTGGACTCTGTGCTGACAGCTCAGAGCCTGGAGCCTGCTTCCAATTCTGTGTCTCCCTCTCTCTGCCCCCTGCCCTGCTCACACTCTGTCTTTGTCTCTCAAAAAGTGAATAAACATTAACAACAAAAATTTAAAAATAAAAAAAAAGAAAGTTGAAAAGGTAGAGAACTTGGGACGTTATAAGTCAGGATACTAATGAGAATGTTAAAAGTGTGTGCTTATGGAAGTAAAACTTCAGTCAAAGGTGAGAATGCAAAATGAAAAGTATGTCTCTTTCCTTTAGACATAGCCCTATTCCCAAGAGGCAACCACCCACAATATTTTCTGTTTTTAGCTCTTCCAATGGTTATCACTTTTATAGAACTTTAAATATCTATTTTTTAGCTTATAAGTTCAAGTTTGTCTTGTAACTCTACTATAGGAAAATATCTATCTCAGCTCACATTCACCAGCCCTCTTTCTTTTTTCATTCTCCCGTTTTTTTCTTTTTCTTTCTTTGCTTTTTGCCCTCCTGTTGGTTATACTTTCAATTACGTATTTGGCTTTTATTTCTTGTTCAATCTCAGACATAGCCATAATATGAAATATGGTAGAGTTGGTCACACCTACACTTCCTCTCATCTCTTCTCAATTGCTCTACTGCTGGTCAATTCTATCATTTTTACATTTCCAAATTTAAAGCATTTACATTCCGAGTGGTAATTTTAATTAAGTCTTCCATGCTTTTGCCTATATATTGATTCTGAAAACCAAAAAGAAATAAACATCATTGACAATATTATACTATTGCTTGATATTATTTACTGCAGAACCAGAGTGTGACTGTAGAGATGTAACTTATGTTCTTAAATCAAGTCTGCTTGAAGTGTAGAATATTTTAGGTTCCAAGTTCAAGATTTTCTTTTCTTAGACTCTGTAAATTTATTATAATCATGCTTCATATTTTAGCCATGAATTTTTATATACCACTTTATTTTTCCTGGAATTTCTAGTTTCCTTTCATTTTTCTTATTGACATCAGGAACATAAACTTTCTTCATTATGCACCACCCAAAAGCCAACCCACATATTTTTCAGTCAGCTGCATTAGTGTCTGCTCAGTTCCAGGGGTCATCTTGTGAAATAACACCTCTCACCTTCATTGTAGCTTCTCTTGATCCTTCTCTTGTACTCTTAGTACCTTTTCCTCTCTTCTGTTTAACCATGAGTGTAATCTCATATGCATTCATCCTCAAAAAAGTTTTTTATACCTTTGGCCCACATATGTTCTATTCTTCACTTCTTAGAGTATTTATTTATTTATTTATTTATATTTAGTATTTTAACTGTCATTTCAATTAGTTTGAGAAATGAGGGGAGGTAAAAGTATTTTCCAGATTCAATACATTGTATTGGGAGCTCCCCAATTCTTGATTTACTGGCAAACATTGATATCAAAAGGGAAAATAGATGCCTAAACTATAAAGATTTCCCCCAGCAGGTAACCTAGAGAGGAAGCATTTACTCTAAAGTGCATGAAAGTTCTGTTTTAAAATTGGAGTACCCTTTCCATGTGTGTGATCTCATAATGTGCTTAGAATTAAGACACCAGTTGAAATTAATGGAGCTGCAAAGATTGCTGGTATTGCATTGGCCCATTGCAGGCATTATTATCGTAAGCCCTGGAAATGGGACCTCATTTCATCAATAAAAGAGACTCAATGACTGCAACTCCAGAGTTGTCTGGGGACAGAGTACAGTTCCTGATAGGGCCTTTAAATACAACATTTGAGTTTACTGGATTTTGAAAATCACTATATAGGGCCAAGGAGTTTGGGGTATTTACTGAAAAAGGAGCATGTGTTGCTGCTGGTCATTTCTTTCTTTCTTTGTTTTTGTAATTTATGGTAAACTTCTTTTAATTAACTTTTGAAAAATACTGTTACATGGTAAACAGTTAAAATAGTACAGAAAAATGAATGTGCAATGAAAGCTAAAAATTTCTGTTCCCAGTCTTACTTTGTAGAGTTAATCATTGATAACAGTTTTATTTTGTTTTATTTTTTATTTTTATTTTTTATTAAATATAATTTATTGTCAAATTGGCTGGCCATTTCTAAGAGGAGTTTCAAGCTTGTTGAGGAGGTTGTTTCCTCCATTCTCAAGTGTAAGAATTGTTTCCTTAAAGAGTTAGTGTGGGAAAGAGAGACAGAGACAGTTGATTAAAATGATGCCTTGGGAAGTCTGGAGACTAAGTTTGTGTGTGGCAGCCAAGTGGGGAAACAGAAGTGATGGGAGGTGGATCCAAGACCCACTGGATTAGGAATGTTATTTATGTGTTCTTGGAAGAACTCTTTTATTTGTCCTTTTTTTTTTTTTAAATTTTTTTTTCAACATTTTTTATTTATTTTTGGGACAGAGAGAGACAGAGCATGAACGGGGGAGGGGCAGAGAGAGAGGGAGGCACAGAATCGGAAACAGGCTCCAGGCTCCGAGCCATCAGCCCAGAGCCTGACGCGGGGCTCGAACTCACGGACCGCGAGATCGTGACCTGGCTGAAGTCGGACGCTTAACCGACTGCGCCACCCAGGCGCCCCTATTTGTCCATTTTGAAATTGCTTTGTGGTGCCTGGAGAAAGCTGAGGAGCTTTTTATGAAATATATGCCCTGGCCAGTGATAGTTCTAGAGGGTAATGGTGGCATAGACTAAAAGGAGGTTTCAAAGCAAAGACCATCAATGTTGTTGATGCGTCTCCTCCTAACATGCCTCTCTTGGCTGCCTAGGTACAAAGAACCAAGACCCTCTCTCTACAGACAGAGATTCTTTCCATGCCCTTAAAGATCTCCGAAAAATATTTGGTGGGTGGGTGGGAACAATGATAGGACTAAGGTTGGATAACATCAACAGACTCTATTAGGCAAAAAGCCAGACTAATACGTGGTGTGAATGTATAAAAACTGCAAATCAAAGAAACACGCTGTGAGCACCTGAATTCTAACTTGATGTAAAATATTGCTATTAAAATCCTTTGGGGAGAAATCACTCCCCAACTCCTACCAGTTAGAAGCTTGTTTGAATCAGTACACTACTAGTTAAATGTGCCAACAGTCTCTTCCTTTTAAGTAAAGTTTTTATTTGTTTAATATAAATAAAGTGCCCAATAAATTTTTACAAAGTGAGCACATTCTGTACCTAGTACTCAAATCAAGAAACAGATGTAATTGTAAATGGAATTTTCTTAAATTTCTCTTTCTGATAGTTTGTCATTAGTGTATAGAAATGCACCAGATTTTTGTGTATTGATTTTGTATCCTACAACTTTACTGAATTCATTCATTACTTTTAAGAATTTTTGGTGGAGACTTTAGGGTTTTATATATATATAATATCATGTCATCTACAAATAGTGACAGTGTCACTTCTTCCTTTCCAATTTGGATGCCTTTTTATTTCTTTTTCTTACCTAATTGCTCCAGCTAGGACTTCCAAAACTATGTTGAATAAAAATGGCAAGGGTATTGACACAAAGACAGACATATAGTCATTGGAACAGAATGGAGGCCCCAGAAATAAACTCATGCATATATGATCAGGTGATTTTTGACAAAGGAGCCAAATTTAAATGATGGGAAAAAATAGTCTTCAATAAATGGTGCTGGGAAAACTGGATGTCCAAATGCAAAAGAATGAAACTCTATTTTACACCATACACAAAAATCCACCCAAAATGGATTAAAGAGTTGAACACAGATGTGAAACCATAAAACTAGAAGGAAACAGGGGGATAAGCTCTTTGACATTGGTCTTGGCAATGAGTTTTTCAATTTAATACCAAAAGCAAAGGGCAACAAAAGCAAAAATAAGTAAGCAGGACTGCCCCAAACTCAAAAGCTTCTGCACAGCAAAGGAAGCCATGAACAAAATGAAAAGGCAACCTCTGGAATGGGTGAAAATAATCTGCAAACCCATCTGATAAAGGTTATCTAAAATATACAAAGAACTCATATAATTCAATAGGAAAAAAAAAATCCAATTTTTTAAATGGGCATAGGACCTCACTAGACATTTTTCTAAAAAAGACCTATAAGTGACCAACAGGTGCACAACATCACTAATCATCAGGGAAATGCAAATTAAAACCATGATGAGGTGCCACCTCACACTTATTAGAAAGTCTTTTATCAAGGAGGCAAGGGATAAGAACTGTTGGTGAAGATTCTACATCAGAATTGGTGAAGATTCTGTGAAGATCTTCTGTGAAGAAGAGAACACCTGTGCACTGTTGGTGGGAATGTAAACTGAGCCACTATGGAAAACAGTGTGAAGATTCTCAGGAAATAAAAAAAATAGAACTACCATTTGATTCAGCAATCTTGCTTCTGGCTGTATGTCCAAAGTAAATGCAATCACTCTCTCAAAGAGATATCTGTACTTCTACGTTTACTGCAGCATTATTCACAATAGCCAAGGTATGGAAACAAATTGTTTATCCATTGATGGATACATGGATAAAGAAAATGTGGTACATACACACAATGTAGTATTACTTCGCCTTAAAAAAAAAAAAAGAAGGAAATCCTGCCACATTTAACAATATGGATCAACCTGGAGGGCATTATGCTAAGTGAAAGAAGTCAGATTGAGAAAGACAAATACTGCATGGTGTTGCTTACATGTGGAATTTTAAAATAAAAAAGAAGTCAAATTTAACAAAACAGTAGAACGATGATTGTCTGAGACTGGGGAGGAGGAGAGAAATAGGGAGAGGCTGGTAAAAGGGTACAAACTTTCAGTTATAAGATGAATAAGGTCTAAGGATCTAATGTATAGCATGGTGGCTACAGTTGATGATACTGTATTATATAATTGAAATTTGCTAAGAGAGTAGAACTTAAGTGTTACACAAAAAAGAAGTATCTGTGGTGATGCATGTATTGGCTCAATGTTGAGAATCCTTTTGCAATGCATATGTGTATCAAATCATCATGTTGTTCACTTTAAGTGTATTTCAGTTTTGCCAGTTATACATCAGTAAGCTTGAAGTATAAAAAGAAAATAAATAATATTTTTTTATTTTTTATTTTTTATTTTTTTAAACATGAAAATTATTGTCAAATTGGTTTCCGTACAACACCCAGTGCTCATCCCAAAAGATGCCCTCTTCAATACCCATCACCCACCCTCCCCTCCCTCCCACCCCCCACATCCACCCCCCAGTTTGTTCTCAGTTTTTTTTTTTTTTAATTTTTTTTTCAACGTTTTTTATTTATTTTTGGGACAGAGAGAGACAGAGCATGAACGGGGGAGGGACAGAGAGAGAGGGAGACACAGAATCGGAAACAGGCTCCAGGCTCCGAGCCATCAGCCCAGAGCCTGACGCGGGGCTCGAACTCACGGACCGCGAGATCGTGACCTGGCTGAAGTCGGACGCTTAACCGACTGCGCCACCCAGGCGCCCCTGTTCTCAGTTTTTAAGAGTCTCTTATACTTTGGCTCTCTCCCACTCTAACCTCTTTTTTTTTTTTTTCCTTCCCCTCCCCCATGGGTTTCTGTTAAGTTTCTCAGGATCCACATAAGAGTGAAAACATATGGTATCTGTCTTTCTCTGTATGACTTATTTCACTTAGCATAACACTCTCCAGTTCCATCCACTTTGCTACAAAAGGCCATATTTCATTCTTTCTCATTGCCACGTCGTATTCCATTGTTCATACAAACCACAATTTCTTTACCCATTCATCAGTTTATGGACATTTAGGCTCGAAAATAAATATTTTGGCCTGGAATTATAACATTGATTTCTTTTTTTTTAAATTTATTTTAATAGAGAGCTCATGTGCACGTGAGCAGGAGAAGGGCAGAGAAGAAAAGAGAGACTCCCAAGCAGGCTCCACACTGTCGGTGCAAAGCCCCATGCAGGGCTCAATCCCATGAACCATAAGATCATGACCTGAGCTGAAATTAAGAGTCAAGACACTTGAACGACTGAACCAGGTGCCCCTAAAACATTGATTTCTTAAGCCATGATTGAGTCCTTGTATATAAGTCCCATCTTTGGTTAAGATTTGGGCTGATGGCAGCAAGGTTAGTAATGGTGTTGGTTGTAATGCTACTCTAAGAGGAAGACAGAGGGATGTTCTGGAAAAGATCATGTCAGTTAGTGATTACAGGGATTATGTTTGCTCTTTGGTTAAACATTTTATAATTTTAAATTTAAACTATATCTTACTTTAATCTAATTAGGAAACACTGACTACGCAGCATTGTTCAGAGCTAGGCGTGGTGGACAATATAAAGATGAGTCAAACACATACAATCCCTCTTAGGTAGAACCGTAAGAGAGATCTAGCTCTCAAATTATTACAACAAATAAGGCAGGAAGTAGTAAGTATCATAGGAAAGCTACAGGTAGGTGAGATTTTCCCATAGAATCTAAATTCCATTTCTTCTTTTAGGGGAAGGATAAAATTGATGAATGTGACTGAGGGAAAAAATTGGATTTGGATCAGAATCCAAATCTGAGTTATGTCCTGCTTCTTACATTTCCTAAGTATGTGGCCTTGGAGAAGCTACTCAATCTTTTCCATCCAGATTTTACTATCTCTAAATTAAGGACAAAAGTACTCTTCCTGCATGTAGCATAGAGGGCTCATAGGAGACAATAGCAATAGTTTTTTATAAATTTTTTTTAACGTTTATTTTTGAGACAGAGAGAGACAGAGCATGAACAGGGAAGGGTCAGAGAGAGAGAGGAAGACACAGAATCTGAAACAGGCTCCAGGTTCTGAGCGGTCAGCACAGAGCCCGACGTGGGGCTCGAACTCATGGACCGCGAGATCATGACCTGAGCCGAAGTCGGATGCTTAACCGACTGAGCCACCCAGGCGCCCCACAATAGTTTTTTATAAATGGCTTATGCAAAATAGACTTTTTAAAAGGTATTTAAAAGGTTATATATATATATATATATATGTATATATATACACACATGTATATAATATAAATATATATTTAATAAAATAAAAATTTATATATATTTTTAATAAAATATATTTTTAATAAAAAATATTAAATTTTTAAAATTTAAAATCTGACAGTGCAGAGCCTTATGCGGGGCTCAAGGCTCACGAACTGAACCATGAGATCATGACCTGAGCCAAAGTAGAGTCAGATGCTTAACCAACTGAGCCACCTGGGCATCTCAAACTTTTTTTTTTTTCCCAGATAACAGCCAAATATTTGTTTTTTAAAACAAAAGATTAAGGGGCGCCTGGGTGGCTCAGTCAGTTAAGCGTCCGACTTCGGCTCAGGTCATGATCTCACAGTCTGTGAGTTCGAGACCTGCATCGGGCTCTGTGCTGACAGCTCAGAGCCTGGAGCCTGCTTCAGATTCTGTGTCTCCCTCTCTCTCTGTCCCTCCCCCACTCACATTCTATCTCTCTCCCTCTCTCAAAAATAAATAAACGTTAAAAAATATTTTTAAAAAACACAATAGATTAATTCATCCTCTCTTCTAAATCCAGTGAGGAGTTATCATAGGCCAATCCTAGGAGTAGTTTCATGGATTCAATTGAGTTATTTTAGGTAACACAACATAAGGTAGCAAAGAACCCTTTATGGTGCCCCCATCAAATGTCACTGTCTTACTGCTTGGTGAGAGCCAGTGATTTTGACTATGACACTGACTGGTTTTAGAAGCTGCCAGGCAGTTTACCCAAAGTTTAGCTTTCCCACACACGCTGACATTTGTTTTATTGTCTTTGATCCTTTCCCATTCTTTCCAGTGCCCAGTGTTTGCTGAATGTAGCTGATACTTCAGATTGTAAGTGGGCTGAGATGGGAGAGAAGCATCTGAACCTGTGAGTCTCAGCCCTGAGTGCACATTAAAAGCTTTAAAGACAGGGCGATGGCCAAGCCCGTCCCAGAGATTCTGATCAATGAATCTGGGGTGGGCTAGGTTTTGTTACTTAGCAAAATCTTCCTGGGTGATTCTAATGCCCAGACACTGCTAAGAGACACCTGTACATTGGTTCTGTAACTTTGGAGTGCACCAGAATCACACGGAAAACATGAGGAAATGCAGGCTCTGGTCCTCACTGAACCAAGAGACATGGGATGGAGCCCACACATTTACTTGTAAATAATTCTGAAGCAGGTGATTTGGTGACCACACTTTGAGAAATGCTGTTTTAAATAGTATCTTAGAAACAGCTAGTATCAATGTGGCAGTAACCATTTTGTGACCACCCTATTACATGGATTAGAAGCCACCAGAGGACCACACTTCTCCATACTTGGAAATTAATTTTTTAACTTATTCATTCAAAACAATTTCTCTAACACCTTTCAGTTCAAGGCACTGTGTTGGAGCTGCAGGTGATACCAAGGGTGAATCAAACATAGATGTTATTTGGGGTGCCTGGGTAGCACAGTTGGTTAAATGTCTGACTCTTGATCTTGGCTCAGGTCATGATCTCACAGTTGGTAAGTTCGAGCCCTGCATTGGGCTCTGCGCTGATGGTGAAGAGCCTGATTGGGATTCTGTCTTTCCTTCTCTCTGCCCACCCCCCACCTTGTGTGTGTGTGTGTGTGTGTGTGTGTGTGTGTGCGCGCACGCACGCGCATGCTCTCTCAAAATAAATAAACAAAATTTTTTTTAAAAACATAAGATGCTATTCACTAAGAACCTACAGGCAGATGGGGCCAAACAGGAAACTACAATTCATAACTTACATAAAGGTTTACTTCTAAGTTGGTTATGAGTATAGGTAAAAATCATAACTAGAAAAATCACTAAGGAAGGCAACATTTTGGAGACCAACGTGTTGTCTTCAAAACACAGCATAGGCCATTCTCCAACTCTGGGACAGAATGCTGCTTCTGCAATTGAGCCCTACGTGTGGCTAGCTTGCATTTAGGGATAATGTCTAAAAAACGTATATCTTTAAATACTGAAATCATATTCAGTGCCCAGGACATGGAAGATTCAAGGCTCCCAGCTCAGGCTCACTCAGTCATGTGTTCTTTGGGTAGAGTAGAGGGAGAGGTAGCACGGGGGAGGGTGTTGCTTGAACTATTTGAATAGGATTTCCTTCTCATCATGCTGTTACTCTCTTCATCTTTTGTTTGTTTATCTAAAAGTTTTTAAGGTCAATGGGTGCCTGATAATTTGAGACGTTTTTCTACAATGTGAAAGGTGATTAAGGTGTAAAGATAGACACAGGCAGGCAGCTCTGTGATGAATGAGAGAAATGTTAGCCAACTTCAAAATAACTGTAAAAATTGCCAAAAAGAGAAGATTTACCGGACTTTAATAATTTTTGTTTACTAATGTATCATTGTGTGTCAACTATACTAAAAAAACAAACAAACAAAAAAACCAGTGTGTATTTATGAGGAGTAAGATAAAATCCAAGAGTAACATGGTTTTGGAAGATTAAATGAAGTCAAAAAACGTATCAAAAGATTGACAAAATGTACAGAAAGAGTTAGACATTAATGTATAAATGAAAGATTAGTGCATCTCTCTCCAAGGGCTCTGAAGTGAAAACTAAACATAGCAGAATCATGTTTCACCATAGCCTTGCTTAGACCATTGTGAATACCCTGCACTGAGCCAGACCCACAAAGACCTTCCAGCCAAGCAGGGAATTGCAAAGCTGATTGGCTTTAAGCCTCAGTACTGTTGGGACATGGCAGCCCCTGGCAGGGCTTCTGAACCTGAAAATTCCCTTTGCTATTTTTGCATCCTTTGTACTTTGCACACAGGCAAAACTCCATCCACACAGAACAGTCCTTTCAGGAACATTTGGCAAAGCCAAATTGGTCTTCCTTGATGCTGGCTCCGTATGTGGAAACCGTCTCCATGGACTCATGTACCCGTGTGATTCCATCTGAGACTGACAGCATTCAAGAAGAAACAAATTCTGACTTTAAGAAGACGGAAAGGGCTTATTTTCCTATACATACCTTGTTGGCTTCAGTTGTTTTATGTTAACTTTTGGTGACTCAGACACTGGCCACCCCTAACACTTCAGCACCCAGGATAAGAGACTAACATACTGCTAAATATATTTCTTTTTATTTATTTATTTATTTTTTAATGTTTATTTATTTTTGAGACAGAGAGAGACAGAGCATGAATGGGGGAGGGGCAGAGAGAGAGGGAGACACAGAATCGGAAGCAGGCTCCAGGCTCTGAGCCATCAGCCCAGAGCCTGACGCGGGGCTCGAACTCACAAACCGTGAGATCGTGACCTGAGCTGAAGTCGGACGCTCAACCGACTGAGCCACCCAGGCGCCCCTATGTTCTTTCTTTCTACTGTCTGCTATGTACCTTTATCATGAGAAATAAAAAATAATGTGGGTAAAGCCATGTTTTTTACATGATAGAAAGTTGGCAAATGTTAAAGATGACTAAATTTAATTATTGTGCATGCCTTGGTATTATGGTATGGGCTAATGATGTTTGGATGAGTAATAAAATATATACATGTTTTATCAATTGTTGTTTTATCAATTTATTCTGTCAGATATCCTTTTCTCTTTATTTTAGCAAAATCACTACTTATATTGTTATACCTAATGCTGTTCATGATTTAAATGCTATTTACAGAAATGAGCTAAAGGATTAAAAGCAAAATATATTTGTACTCAAAAGTGTACAATTGATTATATTTTGTCAAAAATCTAAATTAAATTAAAAAAATAAAAACATTAAATTCATTTATGTCTTAAAAGTTACACTTAACTTCAAGATTTATTAAAAGTAAGTTAAAAATACAATTTGTAAATTGTAATTTACAAATATAACAATTCTTAAAAGTGGCATTTAAAATTTACTTTTAAATTCTGAGCATTTTTATAAACATAAAACTACTCATGATTCCAATGTTGAAAATTCATATGGCGGCTAAAATAAAGAGTTTTCATTATTCTTTACACATATTATGTTTAGACCTACATAAAGATAAATTTAAGAGTAACATGAATTGCTTAACATTGTAAAACATTCTTCAACCTCTGTCTGCAACTATTGAAAATATAGCACTAATTATATCTTCCAAATCACAGATTGGTACTTGAAGAGAAGTAACTCTTCATTCAATCTACCACATTTATTCTGAGAGGAAGGTTTGATAAGAGAATTAATTTGTCCTTTTTTTTTTTTCCCTAAGTGATTTTGCTGCTCAAATTCTATTTTGCTCTTAAGCAATGTCCATTTGTGCCTTAGTGATGTCACAATCTATAAACCTTCACAGCATTCGGACACTGTTGCCTTTTGTTTTGAGGACATAGGACAAAAGATATGGGGAAGCCTAAATGGTATTAGTCATGAGACAGTAAGTTCAGGGTCTGGGTGGTACTATGCCGGTACCTACCGAGTGTCAAATCCTGAGTTATGACAGAGGTGCTCATGTGTTTCTAATACAGTGTGTGTGGTGGGGGTATTGGTGTGGGTGTACGTGTGCAGGTGATTGTGTGTATGTAAGGAAGAGTTCTTGGTTCAGAGATAACATAGCCAGTGAGTACCCTGAGAGCAGGGATTCTGTTTCATTCATATTTGTACCCACAGTACTCAGCTCCGTGCCTGATGTTTCACACATGCTCAATGGGCATTTGGTGAGTTAGTAGATAAAGCACTGCCTGATAAAACAAAGCTTCAGGAAGTGTAGCCTTCTCCTTTGATTCTAAAGTCATGCGCTATTCACATTTTAGTCCATCTCAGGGATGGAGATTCAGACCAGGGCAGACCCAAAGACTCTAATCCTAGAGTTCAACTACTACAGAACATCTGACCTAGGGACCGCCTATCATGATCCTAGATATAAATCTGAAGCTGTCCTATAGAGTCTCCTTCTATCTCATTAGCTGCATGTTATGTAGAGTTCCATCATTTCTTCTCTTTCTTATTTCTTATACGAAGACAGCATTTTGGCCTGTGTTTGTGTGTCTGGGGAGGAAAAAAAATAGAGCAGCTGGTGGAGGTTGTCTCCCTCTTTCTGAATCCAGTTCAACTTCAAGGCCCCTACTCAAACCTCCCTTATGAGCATTGGAAGAAGTGGAACCTCAACAAACTGAATCTAGATTGTGGACTGGTGAACCAAGCACTGGGCAGGAAGGAAGGAGACTTGGGTTTTATTCTTTCTCTCTTATTCACTGGCTTGGACTTAACTTCTTGGGAATCTCAGATTCCTCATCTATGAAATGAAGGGATTTGTACTAGATATGCAAGATCACACTTGTTCAAAAATTGTGTGATTTTTTTAAATAACATATTTGGGCAAAATATTTTTTAAGCTTTGCATATCATGATGAACTATGGCAAGGACCTTTTAGGACTGCGAGGTGGGCAGACAGCAGGTTGAATAGATGCTTCCAGTGTTTGTATAGCTTGTGGACTATGACTAAATGGTATTTGCTCAGTGACTCATTAAGAACAAAGAAAATCTACTTGAAAATCATTTATTCACTGCCGTCCATGTAAGGTGTTGAAGCTTCAGAGATGAAGAAGCCAGAGTTTCCGCTCTCAAGAAGTATGCAAACAGGGGCACCTGGGTGGCTCAGTCGGTTAAGCGTCCGACTTCAGCTCAGGTCATGATCTCACAGTTTGTGAGTTTGAGCCCCGCATCAGGCTCTGTGCTGACAGCTTAGAGCCTGGAGCCTGCCTCAAATTCTGTGTCTCCCTCTCTCTCTGTTTCTCCCCCGCTCATGCTGTCTCTCTCTCTCCTTCAAAAATAAATAAAAACATAAAAAAATTTTTTTTAAATATGCAAACAAATAACTTTAGTAGAATGTGATTATTGGCATTACTGCGAGTTTTTCAAAGTATAGGAAGGAGGCACAAAGAACAAAGGGGTTCCTGCTATAGAAGAGGGCTGAGGGTGTCAGAGAAGGCCCCCAGGTGGGGAGATCCTGGAGGGGAGTACTAGGTGATTTTCATCTCTAAGCTCCCCAGTAGTACAGGAGCTATTTGAGCAGTAGCTTTTGATCAGTCTACTCTTTTTAGCAAACTGCTATGGTATCAATGATTGGAATTACTATAGAGGATGAGCCAGTGAGTGACAGACTTTGCTGTGGGCATTTGATGCATGTACTTTTCTATGGTAATGGATGGTTCAGGTTTCAAAGGGTGCATATTTTCCTGCAGTGGGCCCAAGGGAGGTCATACTGTTGAGCAGAGCCTTAGAGATGGATTTACGGGCACATTGCTCAAGCTCTTAGATTACTTGTCTCATTAGCAGTGGCGGGAATGGCTAGGGGTAGAGGAAGGAAGAGGTCAGAGATGCTTGGTATGCAAATGATTTCATAGTCATAGACTCAGGGCTCTGAGAGGAAGAAATTTCCATCTCTGCTTATGAATCATTTCAGCCAAGAAACTTAGTACTGAGTCTGCATATAGCAAATTCTCAAAAAATATTGTCTGCATCAATAGTCACTAAATGCCTACTATGTAACAAGAACTGCTGTAGGCACTTAATAAATATTTGTGAAATAAATTAATTTCACTTAACTAATAAAATGCAAAGGACAACCGAACAACCTATGTGAGCATTTGGTTGCCTCGAAATAGAAATGAAATATTGATTAACCTCTAACCACACATTATATAAATGCATCCCTCCCTGAATATGTAGCTTGCCCATGCCATCCAAGGGAACAATAACTTTTGCCTCTGTAAAATGTTTACTTGTTTGTTAAGTAAAATAGGAAATGAGATTTGTTTGACTTTGTATCTCTACTGGGTACTCTGCTAGTGGTCTTTCTCTAATGGTTTTTCTCTTATATCAGACAAAAATATTTGGGGTCACATATGCAATACTATGGTACTAGAGACCAACAATTAATATTCTAAATAAATCAAAGGTAAACAGACTCTCCTCTCAATATTAATGCTGGTATTCAGGTGGGGGGACTATAAACTAGGTAGACGTTTGAATCATTTCAGAACTCTAAGGGAGCAAAAACAAATGTGAACATCTTTGTATTATTCCTGGAAGGTTGAGAAAAGAAAAGACATTGTTCATTTCTTAATCTTTTATTATAAGGTTGTACTGTTGTTAGTAAATGACATTTGCAAACTATAGTTTTTATTATGAATACTCACTTTTTTTTTTGTCACAGAAGAATAAAACATTCATCAGGCCTAGTCTTTAGCCATCTGATGAATGATTGGCATTTAGAAATCATGTCCAGTAAAGATAGAAAAGCTCCTTTTTTGTTTGTCAGAGAACATTGTCTCCTCCAACATCACCCAGACCAAAATATCACAATTATGTGTCCAAGGTCTCCAGATCAACCCAAAGTCTACCTTTTGGACCAGCCCTTTTCCTTTCAAAGCATTCATAGAAAAAATGGATAGGACCCAGTAGAACAACCTTCTCTATTTGAAAATGGCCAAAGCAATTCTTAGAAATAAATTGGTAAAAGATAGTAATTACCTAGAAAATGAGAAATGGAGAGAATGAGACCTATCTATCTCCTTGCAGTCTCAACCAGCCTGTGCTTATCTAGGGAAGGAAAAAAGTTGCATTGGAGCAGAGTTTTAAGCAGCTAGGCTCATCTTCCGCTCAGATTACTAATGATGCTAATTCAGTATATTGAGCTCAAGGCCTATACCTGGACCAGATTTCCCTGCTGAAGGTTCAGGCCTTCCTTTGAACTTTGTTTTATCCTTTATCACTTTTCTCAATTTGAATCTCACCCATCCTCTTTGAGTTCTGAGTCCATTGCCTTTTCCAAGTGACCTTTCCTCACTCATTGGGTAGCAAAAAGGGCTCTCAATGTTTATGGGTGTTTCTGGGCATGAGACACTTTGCTGGCTGAGAGGTGAGCCCACAAGTTACAAACATGGTAGGAAAAGGTAGAGAGAAGGAAATTGCAATAAAAAAAAACAGTGTTTACTATCAGATTCTTAAATATTTGGAGAACATTTAGAAGAATAAAAGAGCTTCTAAAATTGTACAGTTTAAATTAATTGTGATGGAAGTGCTAAAATAAAAGTCAAGAGTCGCTTGTTCACCTGGGATTCAACTACAGGTTAAATAACAGGTATTTAATTTCTTAAAAAAACTTATTTGTGGTGAGTCAAAACTAATATAAGCTATTTTTTATCTCCCAAAACTGTAGTGTGAGTAAAGCTTGGTATTGTCCTCTTATGGCCTGCCTTTAATATTTATTTATAAATAAATATAAATATATGTATATATGTACACATATATTATATATGTACACATATATTATATATACACACATATGTATGTATGTGTATATATATAAGTCATATATATGTGTATATATATGTCATATATATGTCATATATATATATATATATATATATGTATATGTATGTATATATTCCTAAGGGGTAAATAAAAATCTGTTCCTAGTATCCTGTTCCCTGAATATAAACTGTTATGGTATTTCTTGCTTGTAAGGACCCTTTGAGTTGCTCAAAGAGTAGACAGTACCTCGCTGTGGATGAAGAAGAGGACTGTCAAATACAACTTGAGTAGAAAGTGGGGGGATGCTTGGAAGATGCCTTAAAGCAGTGTATCAACCTTAAGTGAGCCTCAGAACCATATGGAGGACTCCTCAAAATACCCATCACTAGCCCTTATGCCCAAAGTATCTGGTTCAGTGGGTCTAAGATGAGACCCAGGCGTTTGCATTTCTAACAAGTTTCCAGAAGAGACTGAGCTGCTGGTCTAGAAAACCAGTGGGAAGCATTGGTCTCAAGTCTAGAGGGATATGAAAAGGAAAAATGGAGGAGTGGGACTGTCAGTACAACACAATGAGAAAGGTTGATTCATTTTGCATGCTAGCATTTTACTATAAATACATTTCCCCCATTTTTCTATTTTTTTAGTGTTTTGTTTTAAGATACAGTTTGTTTCTTTTGAGCATCAGGAACATTGTGCCTCCTTGACATTCCTCTTCTAGGAAAAGTTGAGTCCATTTGCCTTCAGGCTGCCTGTACTTGTAAGTCCACAATATGCCATCAATGGGGGTCACCAATAACTTGGACCCTGCAGAGGTAAGGACACTCATGCCCAACTAGGGCTCAGGAAGAACAGACCATTTTTGAAGTCCCCATGCCTTTAAAAAACATGTACTTTGTTTAAACAGTTTTGTCTAATTGTGGACCTCTCCTTTGGAGTTCATAATGAGTTTGTGGAATAAACTACATGGAGATAATTTGTAGGTGTTTGGTAATATAGGAAAGAAAAAAGAGCTTTCAGTGTGAGAAAACTTAGGGTAAATGATAAATCTATGGTCTGCTTGAGAGATGATGTAGAAGCACTGTGGCTAGAGGCATTTGGTTTGTGGGGTGATAATGTCTGTAACATCAGGGAGAGATGGGTCTCGGGCAGCAGAAAAAAGCTATCTGAAGAAAAAATATAAAATCTGAAATTGAGTGTCTTCTGCTTTGAGTGTGTAGAGAGATCAAGCAGTTCTTATTGTCATAGCTGGCATGTCGGGACTAATGTTGAGTTCACCAACTCGGCGATGTGGTCTGCTGTGAATTCTTTCAGATACCTGAAGCTCTATGCCGACTGGATAAGGGTCTCTTTCCAAGAGGAATTGTGTAGTTTTAGTGGTGAGCCTCTCAGGCACCTGAAATGCTTAAATTTCTCAGGCTGTGTTCAGAAGCTTGAAGATCATGTGTACTAGACCATGACAAATTCCCTAGCCCCTCCCAGATGGTTGGAACCATTTGGGTCTCAGGTCACAGTCCCTGTGCCTGAAGTGGCACTATCATCTCCTCTGCCTTAGATGACCATGGTGCTGGCCTGAGCAACTGGTACATTAAAAAGAAAGAGTTGTTGTTCCTAGAGGGTTTATGACTAGAAGAGTCACTGTGGTCTAGACTGGGAAGGAACTTTGCTCAGTCTAGTGACCCCCATTCTATCCATCAGAGTCACCTGAGTGAACAAGTGCATTCTGGAATATAAATGCACATTGGGATATTTGGGGCTAGTAGTTAGTCATCTTGATACTATTTGCCTTAATCAGATCAATATTTGGCTTAGGTAATTAAGATACTGGAGTTTCAAATTGGATTGGGAAAAGAAAGGAAAAAGAATAGAAAAAGGCATAGGCTTTTGAAATCAGTCACATCTTTAGGTCTCCAATTACAAAATCAAAACACAAACAGAACAATTAATATACTTGCTTCCCACTGATAGATGTCACTTCCTTTCATTCTTTGGGATGGATATTTAAATTTGGTTCAAGTTATATTGAAAAAAAAATAAATAAATTTGGTTCAAGTTTAGACAATAATCTTCAAATAGATCATGATTTATTTTCCAATGTATCTTTATAAAGTACAAAATTTATATTTTATCCCTAATTTCAACGTGTTTAAGTTTGCAAAATTGGAGGCATAACAAAACAAATCTTGAAATTCCACTTACTTTGGATTTCCCAGAAAGTGAAATCGAGATGCTTATTCAAAACAGCAGAAATAGATCCAACGTCCTTAAAACACAGAAGGCTATTTTTAGAATGTACCAGTTCATAGATACAGACAAAATCTCAGTAATATGTTCCTAGGGAAAACACAGAAGATAAAATGTTTCTCTTACTTGTTATTTATACTTTGGTATTTATCATCTGTCTATCTATTGATCAATCCAGCGATCTACCAATCGATGTATTTGGGTCCACAACTGGGAGGGAAGCATCTTCTCGCTGCACAACTGACTGGTAGGAGTGGCAGGAGGATAGGGCACTGAGCCCATCCTGATGTGCATTGTCTCCTTTCCTACAATGTGCAGTGATCTGCCTGGATGGTATGTGTGGGGAGGCCACAGTTATACAATTTTGTCCCTAATTGGACCAACAAATTAGTTTAAAAAAATTCTGGCCAAGATCTAACCCCATTTTCCACCCAGCCTTATCAGTTTATGAGTTTATACTGTGTTATGACTCTTTGACTTTTGTGTCTTCTTTCTTTTAATGAGTTCCAAATTCACAGCAGACTTAAGGAGGTGAGCAGTCATCACCCTAAAACTCCAAGAGACAGTGCTGCTGAGATTCCTTGAAGAAAGTCATTTTAAGAATTACTCTTTATAGGGTTCCTGAGTGGCTCAGTAGGGTCCAGCTCCTGATTTTGGTTCAGGTCACCATCTCATGGTTTGTGGGATCGAGCCCCACATCGGTCTCCACATCAGCACAGAGCCTGCTTTGGATTCTCTCTCTCCCTCTCTCTCTACCCCTTCCCCCCCATAAGTAAACATTAAAAAAAATAATTTCTTTTTATGATAGAGCTTTATTTTTCTTCTACTCCTTAGTGTGTTCATGAGTAGAGAAGAAGGGGTGTAAGAACCTCACTATTTACTTGACTCCTATTCTACCCCATCCTCATCTATGCCCTACTATAGCTACCCACATCACACTGCTTTTCCACCTCTATCCTCCCTTCCCTGTCTCTGTACCACCAGGTACTATGTTTTCTTTTTCACCATCTTTTGACCTTTTCTAAATTCTTTCTTTCTGTCTTAACCCATACAAATTTTCTGGCTCACTTACTTTGAGCTAAGAGTGTCATTATTTACCCCCTTCAAGTGGGATTTATCGCATACTGCTTTGCAAGTTCACCTACAACTGTGTATTGTAGTTGTAGTTTGGATTGTCTTTGTGTTGTAACATTCTGTTGTTATATAACAAGGCCTGAAAACTCTTTGGAGGCAGGCACTTGGATTTATACTCACTAGTGTGTCTCAATGCTTTAGAAATATTAGGTACTTCATGAATATTAGTTGGTTGATTTACCTACTGGACAGTCTTTGCCGTGCTGTTTTAGGGTAAATGTTAGAAAAATGGGGTCTCTGACAGGTGATTGATTCATTTTAGCCAATAGTTTCAAAATATGCAAACTTGGGGTGCCTGAGTGGCTCAGTCAGTTAAGCGTTTGACTTTGGCTCAGGTCATGATCTCATGAGTTTGAGTCCCGCGTCGGGCTCTGTGCTGACAGCTCAGAGCCTGGAGCCTGCTTCACATTCTGTGTCTTCCTCTCTCTCTGCCCTTCCCCACTTGCATTCTCTCTCTTTCTCAAAAATAAACGTTAAAAAATAAATAAAATATGCAAACTCTTATTAGTTTTACCTTCAATAAGTTGCCATTGGAGGCTGAAAGAAAGTTGTTTCTATTTTGACTTAATACAAATAATAGTATATTCTTGAGTCCACAATACAAGAGTCATCAAGCTAAACATTTCTAGATATTAATCTCATTTAATCATTATTTAATTGTGATGCTGCTGCCGTCATTATCCATGACTCGCTAAGGAATCTGGGGTTCCAACATATTGCCAGGTTGTAGGTATCAGAGCTGGGATTTGAACTTGAGTTCAAAGCCCCAACTTCTAACCATGCTGCCAGAAAGCTTTTCTATGTCTACTCTCAAGAGGCTGCTGAGGCATTCAGCAGGTGTTTTGTGCTCTTCAGCTGTGGTGTTAACCGGAGGAAATGTGTAGGATGCTAGTCTGTGGTTGAGAATATTGTTCTGAGATCAGCTGGGCCAGGGCTTGATTCTCCTCCTCATTACATAAAAGCTGGGCAATCGGGAATGGGTTCCTTAACCTTTCCAATTCTCAATTCCATCATCTAAAATATCAAGATAGTAATTCTCTCAAATGAGATAATGCTAACAAAACACTTAGCACTGAGCCTTAAGTGCTCAAGAAATGTGAGCCGTTATTATTACAATTATAATCCTGCTGCAAACTACTAACGATTACATTAGTAAAGGAGGTGAGGAAATCAGCCACTGGAGTCCTGTGTAAAAGAGATACTTGGGAGGACTGACAGAACTGCAGTCTCCCCAGGGGCTTAGAAATCTATGGCATACCAATGTTTTCTGAAAACTTTATTCTTTTCTTTAGACATAAGAGGAATTGCATGGCACCTGCCAGTTAACTCAGTGAGGCTGCCGGTGGATCAATAAAGTCATACATATATGGACAAGAAAAGATATGGGGAAATAAAATACAAGCAAGTGTACATGTGACACACACAGCCTCCCCACGTGCTATTTCACTCCCTCTGTCTAGGGTTTTAGCTGAGCCTTGTGCACCGCATGTGGAGAGCTCTGAGGCTTCTGTGTGGAATGCTGTCCACAGGGAAGAAGGTAAGTCAGGAGTAACAAGTCTCATTACATGGCACCAGAAAATTTGGAGAGCTTTTTTCTCTTTTACCCTTTCTGTGTTTCTTTAGGTTCTGGGCTTTGTTTGCTAAATGAACTTAGGTCTGTGATGGCTTTATATTTGAATGACTGCAGTACCAGAAAAAAACATCATCTATAGAGTGAGCAGATCTGGCTTGGGATCCCTACTCTCCCACTCACTAACTTAGTGACCTTGGGGACATCCCTGACTGGGCTGAGCCCCTGTCGTCCCTAAAGTGGGGAGCAAAGTGATGTCACTTCCCTTTAACGCCCAGGATTGTCATCATGGTCAAGGAAGGCACGGGTGTGAAGTCCTGAGCTGCCCCAACATTTTACTGAAAGAGGTCATACAACTGCTTTGCACCTTTGTCGCTCACTGATTCTCTTTTCTTTGGATACTAATGAACTTATAGGATATGTTCTCTTGTTCCCTGTGCTATTTCCTCCTAACCTTCCCCATCCTAAGTCTGTAAAAAAGAATAGGAAAGTTTAAGGACTGAAAACACTCATCAGCATATTTGTGCTGTTGGCCTTCACCTGCCAAGGCTGAGCGAGCATCTTGGTCCAGCCACGACCCAGCTGCCCTCCTCTACCCACCATCCTCCTGGAGCTCCTGTTGCAGCTGGTTGGTATGGGGACACAACTGTGAACATTTTGGTTTTCTTCCATGTCTCCCATTCCCAGCCTTGGTGTCTCCTCTGAGTAGTTAGTTCACCCAAGTCCTGCCATCAAGCAGGAGATAATGTGTCATAGGTGAGGTAGCAAGGCCTGGAAAAGGAAGTTACTAAGCTGAGGCTAACTGAAGGAGCCAGAAGCAGACCTTTGCATTACACCATACTGTGTTTCCCCCAACCCAGGGGACAAGGGAAGGGCAGAAAAGCCAGGCCTGAGGAGGGGGAGAGTTAGAGGAGTAGACATAAAATGAAAAGTTGAAGGGGCTACTTAATTAATTTTTCCAGTAGTGAAAGCATTTATGCAAATATATATATTCTTTTTTTTAATTCTTTTTTAAATTATTTATTTATTTTTGGGAGACAGAGAGACAGAGTGCAAGCAGGGGAGGGGCAGAGAGAGAGAGGGAGACACAGAATCTGAAGCAGGCTCCAGGCTCCGAGTTGTCAGCACAGAGCCTGACATGGGGCTCGAACCCACGAAGCATGAGATCATGACCCCAGCCGAAGTTGGACACTTAACCGACTGAGCCACCCAGGTGCCCCAGCAAATATATACATTCTAATGTGTGCATGATAGAGTATACAAACAGCTATGCAAGTTCCCCAGCTGCTCAAGACAAAAATTCTTTTTAAATTCTTTTTAAAAGTTATTTACTTTTGAGAGACAGACAGACAGATAACGAATGGGGGAGGGGCAGAAGAAGGGGCTGGGGGACAGAGGATCTGAGACAGGCTCTGCACTGATAGCACAAAGTTGCTGCAGGGCTTAAACTCATGAACCCATGAGATCATGACCTGAGCTGAAATCAGACACTCAACTGACCGAGCCACCAAGGCTCCCCAAGACAAAAATTCTTAAAGACCAACCTAGAGCTGGGAAGATCTGAGAAAAATTCTTATTAGATATCCCTCCCTGGTCCAGCTCCAACCTTTGCTCTAAATTTTTTTTTTTTTTTGAAATTTAAAAAAATTGCAGAAGAACAAAGATAAAGCTATAATAATGGTTAATTCCATGACTTAAAATGAGCCATTATTAACACCTTGGCATGTCTGCTTCTAGTCTTTTTTAAAATGAAAGTACTGGGGCACCTGGGTGGTTCATTCGATTAAGCATCCAACCCTTGGTCTAGGCTCACGTCACGATCTCACGGTTGGTGGGATCAAGCCCTGCATTGGGCTCTGCACTGACAGTGTGGAGCTGCCTGAAATTCTTTCTCTCCCTCTCTGTGCTCCTCCTCTACTCATGCACATGCTCTCTGTCTCTCTCAAGATAAATAAATAAGCTTAAAAAAAGTTAAAAAAAATGAAGGTACTTTATCATTATGTTCATAAAATTATAAATGCTTTTTGGAAGTAAAATGTATTAAGTTTAATGTTACTTGAAATTATAGAAGTAAGACTAAAGTGACTATTGAACTTCAAATACATATTTCTTCATCTTGAGGAATATTGTTCCATGAAAGGAATTTTTTAATTAAAAAATATGTCAATGTTTGTTTTTTGAGAGAGAGAGAGAGACAGAACATGGGTGGGGGAGGGGCAGAGGGAGCGGGAGACACAGAATCCAAAGCAGGCTGCAGGCTCCAAGCTGTCAGCACAGAGCCTGACGCAGGGCTCAAACCCATGAACAATGAGATCATGATCTGAGCTGGAGTTGGACGCTTAACCCACTGAGCCACCCAGGTACCCTAAAAGAACTTTTTAAAGTTAAGAAAACATGAAAAATATTAATGTTGGAATCAAGATTTTAAAAGTTCTAGATTTTCATTTTCAACCTTGTAAATTTACTCCCTGCTATGAAAGAATAGGGCCCTAGTACCACCACACATCTTCATACCTCTGTCTCCTTTGCCTCTATTTTTTTGTGTTTTATTATTATTTGTAAATTTGGGTTTATAACATTGCATTTTATCCTGTAACTTCAATTTACATTATGTTAAGAGTTAATATTTAATGGAATGTCCACCATTAGTCTTTTTAAAAAATCATACCTTCTCCATTTCTGAGTTTATAATTTTAATTGAAAATGAATTGGCAGGTGTTCATTGTCTAGTTTTTTGTTTTTTGTTTTTTTTTTTTCAGAGAGCTCATGGGTAGCATGCTCCTTGTCCCTCCATGGTTCATAATGCTTTTCTATTTGACTGTCACCTTGGGTGTAACATTATTGGGTCATGCAATTTTCACATCAGAACAATTGTTCCATTGTCTTACAGCACTGATTGATCTAACGAAGTCTGATTTTAATCTCTTGTAGGCTATTTGCTTTTTCTGTCCAGTTGCCTAAAATTGTTCTATTCCTGAAATTTTAGGAACCTGGCTAGAATCTGTCTTAGTGTAGTCCTATATCAGATTTTCTCAGAATACATGTTCTTTCCAATGATAGATAATTAAAAATTTTTTTCTTCAACTCAGATAAGTTTTCTTGTATGATATTTTTGAATACATAACTAGTCCATATATCAGACTTTTTTCAGGAATACTAGTTATCCTGCCTTTCATATCGACTGTCTCTTTTTTTCATTGCTATAATTTATCTTTTTAAATGTACATGTACTTTAATGATCTCAAACCTTTATTCTATGCCAGTAATTTGATTATCAGTGGTATTTATTTTGTACTAATTTGTTTCCATTGGTCAAAGTTTTCTTTTTTAATAATACTCTTGTTTCACCATTTTATCTTTGGCTCAATATTGACTTTCTATCATTGTTAAGAAGATATTCTGTATCAAGAAGCATTTGTGAGAAAAGTTTATTGAGACACGTTTCTTCAAGGGTTTTTTTGTTTGTTAGTTTTTTGTTTTTTGTGTTGTTGTTTTTTTGATGTTTTGAACAGTATGCTGCTGCTTCTCTGATCATGGAGAAAAGTCTTCCCCAACTGAATTGAAACAAAAAAGCCCCAAATTATCTCAAGACATCTGCATTTTTCATTCTGATTTTCTAACCAAACTCTCAGAAACCAGGAGAGCAAAAGGGCTTTGTACCTAACCAGGGTGAACACAAGCACCTCATAGAAAGCTCACACTGGGTCACCAAGTATCTCCTTATCACGAGTTGTTAGTTTTTATTTCCCACTCTGTTCAATTCCCAGGCCTCTTTGTAGACTTTGTGTGCTTTTTGCAAGAGAACATTTCTAATTTTAGATTGCTGGCTTGCTTAAGCACATGTACTCCCACAGAGAAAGATGAAAAAACCTTCCTTTAAACCGCATTTTCTTTGTATGTTAACTAGAAAATAAATACAGTAGAAACTTCTAAATTAAAATTTAAATTGTTGGCAATCTTCTCTATAACATAAGCAACTTCACGCATCTGACAATACTTCTTTTGGCATCTGAAACTAAAAAATATCTAATTAGCTGAGACAATGAGGTACAAAGAAATAAATGCACAATTAAGTCTTTCTAAGGGAAATACCCAACATATTCAAAGGCAAGATGCAAAGACTTAAGACGTATATGGTATTTAAACTGTATTCAAGTAATAGCAAGATTATGGTAAGATAATTAACCACTTCCATTTATAAGAACTCAATTCAGTGTTTTTACATTTCTCCTCATAGTTAGAAGGAGGCAATCCATTTCGATTACATGTGCTAAATTTTGTGGTCTTCTGAAATGATATACAGTAATGGGCTGTTTCAGCAAATATAATAAAATCGTTTCATTTACTTTAGCATGCAAATTCAAGCTCCCTACTGCCATTTAAAACAGAAAAAAAAGTTGCTGGCATGGCATATGCTGATGGCTTTGTTTTATTCTCCTTAGGCTGAGAGCAGGTAACAGAGTTAGCAGATAATTTTGGTAATTTTATATGGAAAACATTACAACAGCATGCAAAATGTTTAATGGCATAGTGATTTTTGCTTAAGGTGTTTACTGACCAGAATCTCCTTTATAAATTGCTACCTTCTGGAAATATTTTAAAAAGCACACAAAATTTAAATTTTGTGAAACGTTGCCTAGGAGTTGTTGATTCTATACACATTAGAAGGGGAAAATCCAACTTTCCTTTCATTGTTGAAAAGGAAGAAATGCAAAAGCTAGAAAAAAAAATTAGATATCATAAATAATGTTTCTCTTTTCTGGTAGATCATGATTCATGGAACCTTTCATTCAGAAGAATCTCTGTGGAAATCTGGGCCTTCTGAGATGTAGTCACAGAATGAAAGATACCCTAGTCCCTTTCCTTCTCTTTCTTGTGTTTATCAAACTTTACATTTTCTTTCATTTGAGGCTGTAACCATGGGCTAACTTAAAGTCTAAAATATGTTTGTCTCAAAAAGCCATGAGTAATGGAAAATAAATGTATCCACCCAAAAGATGTGGTACCAATCAGAATAAGAGGATTTGAGGGGCGCCTGGGTGGCTCAGTTGGTTAAGCATCTGATACTTCATGAGATCAAGCTCCGTGTTGGACTCCTCACTGGCAGCACAGAGCCTTCTTGGCATTCTCTCTCCCTCATTCTTTGCTCCTCCCCAACACCCTCTCTCTCTTTTAAAATTTTTTTTTTTAAAAAGAGGATTTTATAAATAGGAATGGTCATTTAGCTCCACTTTCAGAACCAGAACAAGTATTTGCTTGAATGCTACTGAGATGGCCATTTTGCCAAACTCCTGGGGGAGAAAAGCAACGCCTTCCAGAATAATACAGAGCAATGAACAACACTCAGAATTGAGTGAGAATGTGTGGTTCCACAGAAAATAGCAGTGGCTACTGCTTCTTTTGTGTTTTGTTTTTTTTCTGGGACTCCTTGGTCCTCCTGGAAATCTGTGGGTCCAGCCTTAGTGGCTATTCAGCAAATGCAGTAGAACCAGATTGTGTCTCCAGGAGAGGAACTGGAATGCTTGGCAGGAGGGAGGCAAGTGGATGGAGTCCTACGGATGAGAGGTCATCTTTATGGTATAATTTCCAAATTCATGTCTGGTCAGGTCTGTGAGCTCCCGTCTTATGTGTCCATCTACCTTTTTGACACACCATGCCTCACAGACATCACAAAATGAATGTGTGCCTGAAACAGGACACCTGGTTATCTACCCCCTGCTCTTTTTTACCTCTAGTTTGTAAATGTGCCTAGAATTTATCTACTTCTTTCCATGGGTCTCATCCACCATTGTCTCTCATTTAGGTTAAAACAACAGTCTCCAAATTTGCAATCTGTTTTCTTCCCAAACCTAACTCATGTTGTATGTGATGGCAAAGTTAACCTTTTAAAACAAACATCAGGCTATGTTACCACCATGATTAAAACCTATCATCAGCTTCTCAACAAGTTTAACAATAAAGTCCAGGCCCTTTTTGATGGGCTACAGAGCTATTCATAGTCTGGCTCAACCCTGTCCCTCCACCCCCCACCCATTCCCTATTCCCCCCATTCTCAGTATCTCAGGGTCTCATGCTGACCTCTTTTCCACCTGAGGTCTTCTTCCTTCCTTCCTTGATGACCTCTGTAGTAGTCCACATCTCAACCTCTTGTTCATTTTCTTCATTATACTTATTTCTATTCCATTACACTGGAATTATTTTACTCATTTGCTTCTTTACCTATTTCTTTCCATTTTCCTGGTGGTATATAATGACTATGAGGAAAGAGACCATGATTGTGGTCCTGCTCTTATCAGCAGTACTTAGAAGGAACTGATAAATGTTTGTTGAATGAATGGATGGATGAATACTGTGAAGCAGGCAAGACTGAGGTATAAAGATGCAGTACAGGCTCTGCAGAGGGAAAAGCCTGAGCTAAGACATGGGCAGAATCTATAAAATGATGAGTCAAAAGGAAAGTGCAGCTTGGTTATCAAATCCCAAAACACTGGGTTGAGGAACCTGCCTTTAATGTTTCAGGGAGGTGATTTTAGAACAAAAACTTGTGAGACTCATTAATTAAGAGGTAATATAAGGAGGATATATAAATGAATGGGAATAAATATCAAAAAGGATTGGACAAATTTGCAAAAGATAGTGTTATAGAAGGCCACCAGATGAGGTCTGGATGGCAGGAATTGTTATAGTTGAAGGCCAAGGAAGATTCACCATCAATCCCCTTTTTGGAAGGCCACAGCTCTTGTCAGTCTGGGTTTATTTCAAGATGAACAAAAGTAATCACCACGTTTTCTTGTTTTGTTTTGCTTTAAACCAAGAACTATACCAAGTTCTTTATCCTCCCGTCTGTATTTGGTGGATGCCCCTCTTTTACTTGGGCAGAGGCTCAGGAGGCCAAGTAACTGGCTGTAGGTCACATTTGGTGAAGGGAAGAACCAGGGAATGAAAGCAGCACTGTCACCAGAGCTCTGCTCCTACCTTCTTTCCTGAGCCTAGTGAACATTCAGCCTCCTGAGCCCTGGGGAAAATGGCAAGATAGACACGTTTGCCTTTAGCATTTACTTCTCCACCTTTTACCCTTTTAGGAGGTCCCTGCCCAGGCCCTCCCTGGCTAGAGTCCCTTTAGAAAGAAAGAAAGCTGATAAGTCATTAACACCTTAGCATGAATTAGCTAATGACCCTACAGGGAATCTACTGAACTTCATGAGGTGAAAATGTTTTACAGAAGCCTTCTCCTCCCCCTCAAATCCCAGACTCAGAGCTGCAACTCTTGGGTCCATGCTGGCTAATGAGCATGTGCAGGCAGAGGAGCTCAATAAAGATTGACTGATTTATTGATCGATGGGAGTGAGGCCGAGCTTAATCTTCCTTTGCAGCTGCTCCTTTCCTTCCCTATCTCTGGAGAAGTGTATTTGTTCCCACCCAACCCCATGCATTGTCCACCCCACTCTTTTGAACAGGGCCTTAATGGGAGTTTGGTGTGAGGTTAATCAGTGGCAAAGAAACATCTAGAAGGGAGAGGATGAAACTGCAGCCCCAGTGCTGGGATCCTGGCAGGAATTTCCCTAACACACAAGAGGAAAGCTAGCCAAGGGTTTCCCCACTGCCAGAGGGGCACAAGGGGAGCAGCCTTAATCCCCCAGAGAAACAATATGCCAAGGCATCTCCGGGCTCTCTGCCTCTGTGTATGAGGCTGTGAGGGAGCTGGCAAAGGCTCATAGACCCTGGCATGGTAGGAGGAGACGTGATACTGGAGCTCCTGGGCCTCCTTGCATCCAGACTAGAAGGAAGAGAGGCCAGCGTCAGAAGGACACTCAATTGGTAGGTGGAGAGCCCCTGGCATCTGGCATGGAGCTGGGCATGTGGAGGCCTTATAGGCTGAGGGGCTGCCTGCCACAAGATGCTGAGGGTGTGGTGTGGCTGTGGCAAAGATGGCAGTGGTGGTGAGGCTGCCCACAAACAGGAATGTTTGTCTTTGAGGCCCACACTGACTATCTTATGTGTAGTTCTGGAAGCTGCACTTTGCAAAAGATACATACACATAGTATGGAGAGGGAGTTTCACATCCTGTCATATGAGCAACCATGGAAATAACTGGGCCTGTTTATCTTTGACAAAAGAGACCTAGAGGGGGACCTAAGAACCAGCTTCACATACAGAACAGAGCTTTGACTTATTCTCTCCCCAGGGGTTAGTATTAGGACCAATGGGCAGAAGCTAGAGAGAAGAAAGATTGGCTTCTAAGCCAAAGTCATCTGAAAGTGGACCAGGCACTCCCAGGGGCTTGGTGAGCTGCTCACTGTTGGGGGCATTCAAGAAGAGGCTGAGGGATTAGCATGAGCATTATATGAGGTGCTCAAGCAAATGGTAAGAGATTAGACTAGACTACTGAGGGCCTCTGCAACTTTGAGGTGTAGGGTTCCGAAGGAAGTCAGAATGGTAGAGTTGGGAATCCATAAAACTCTCTACCTGTGCACAGGTGGCTGAGCACCAAGGCCTTGCCTGTTTCCCTACAGGAAAAGACTGGCTTTAGAACTCAAAAATTACCTTTCAGCAATGGGGCTAAAAGTGGCTTCCGAGTTCGTTTCCAAATGTCTATAAACCCCAAGGCATGGAAGGACACTTAGTGAAAGGAATGTGCCTTTACCTAATATTTACCATGTTTTAGACCTCATATGGCAGCCACCCTCTGCAAGCAGTTGGCATGTGGCTTGTTGTCATTGAGATGTATAATATACATAGAATATTTCAAAGATTTTGTATGACAAAGATAACTCATATATTTTATACTGATGTTGTTTGGTAATGATGTTTATATATATGTTAAATTAAGTTCACTTGTTTCTTTTCCTTTTTTTAAAAAATGAAACTAGTAGAGAATTTAGAATTACATGTGTCTCTCATTATATACCTATTGGACAGTATCACCCTAGACCCAGGACAATTCTTTCTTTCTTTCTTTCTTTCTTTCTTTCTTTCTTTCTTTCTTTCTAAGTTTATTTATTTATTTATTTTGAGAGAGAGTGAGAGTGTGAGCAGGGGAGGAACAGAGGGAGAGAGGGAGAGAGAGAGAATCCCAAGCAGGGTCTGCACTGTCAGCACAGAGCCTGACATGGGGCTCAGTCTCACAAACTGTGAGATCATGACCTGAGCCAAAATCAAAAGTCAGATGCTCAACCAACTAAGCCACCCAGGTGCCTCTAGACCCAGAACATTTTTGTTCATTATCTTATTTCATCCTTAGAACTATTCCATGAGGTAGGTGTTGTTATTGCCCCCATTTTGTTCATGAAGACACTAGAATTTAGGGAGGTTGAATAACTTGTCCAAGGCCACACAGCTAATAATTTACAGACCGCGGATTTGAACCCAGGTCCCCTAGACTCTGTGAGCACATTCTCTTATTAACTGATGCTGCTGTATTGACATCCACTTTAGGGAATTGCTATGTTGTAAAACACTGAAGGAAGGACCATAAGAAACGATTATGGAAATGCTGACAACAGCTCAACTACATAATTAAAAATGCAGCAAGGCCTCCGAAGTATGTGCCACAGGGGCAGGAACAGACAGCGAATCTGGCTGTTGGACTACAAAATCCGGGCTGTCCTGGGAGGGAAGCTGTAAATCCAGAACCTCGGAAATGCACATCATGCAGGGAACTGTACCGTTTCTGAGATGTGGGTGCCTCCAGGAATAAAGCTTCCCCAGATCTGAGGTCTGTGGGCTGGGTTTAGCCTGAGGTGGGAACACCTTCTACATCAGGAGAGGTTTTAATATGAACAGTTTCTGCAAGGCTACTTGGTAAGGTTGCTGATGGATTAGGAGGGAGAGATAATTAGGAGGTGTTTTGGGGAGAACTTAAGCAGTCCCTTCAATTCTGGCTCAACAAAACTCTCATAAATGACCATACTGTATTTGGAATTGCTTTACCAGACTCAAGAAGGTATTTTTTCTTCTTTATTTCTAATTAGTGTAGTAAGGGAAATTTGGAAAGGGTTCTTTGCATTCTAGATGCACAAAAACCCATCTCTCTCCCCGTCCAGCCCCAGTGCCTCCCTTGAGGACAGAGTGTTGTTTCCCCTGGCCTTGTTGTATGAAGGGGGCATCTCCAGGTCAAACTGTGGTATGGGCTGAGGGCTGCATGTTGGGGGGCCCTCTGGGGCTGTGCCTCGGGAAGGTTTTTTTGTGGGGATCATCTACCCTTCACTCACACTTAGGAAAACAAAAGGCGTCCCAATGCTGTGGAGGGCGGGGAAATCAATGATGGGCCTTCTGCTGCTCTGAGTTAAATAAATAAGTACAACCCCCCTGCCACCACCACCACCACCAAATAACATTCAGTTGAGAAGATTCATGAGCCATGAGGTAAATGGCCTGTATAAATGTCTGGCTGAGAGGAGAAAGGAGCCATGGTAATGATTTTACCTGCCCAAAGGGAAGAGGAACCAGAGTTGGAAGGAAAGTGATTGACTTATAATTACACTGACTAGGGCCCCTGGGGTTGTGACCACAGAAAATTACTCAAGTTTTCCATAGCTTAGAGCAGCAACAAAACCCCTAATGCCCAAGGCTCCGAAGTCAGTTGGCTGTGGTCACCTCTGGGTCTCTCAGGAGGCCGTGGGGCACGTGCAGGGGGCGGTAGGAGGTTGGCCAGTTCAGGAGGTTCAGGGCAGAGCTGCATTCGGGGCTGTTTTAAGAACCTTCCACCACCCAGGACTGTGGAAGAGGGTGAGGGAGGCAGGAGATGAGTCAGAAAGGGCAAAGTTTCCATGTACCAGCTATAAAGAAAATTTGAGGGTCCCATCCTCCCGGCTTCCAAGGTCTCTGGGATAGTGCGGTGGGGCCCAGCAGATAGGACAGATGAATGACTCAGCTCAGACCACAGTTCCTTCAGCTGTGCACTCTGGGTCTGGGGGAGACACCCAGAAGTGACTTGAGGGAATGCAGCTGTTCTGGATGGCCTCAGAACACTGGGGCTGCACCTACAGACTGACCCTCACAGACCTGCCTGCGGGGAATTTTTCCAACCCTTTGGAACTCACTTTTTACTTCTAGTGCATAGTATTGTTAGCAGTAAAGGGTGTAACCAATTAGGGGTCAGAATGGAGTGGGGTAGGTCAAAAACAGCATCCTTTGGCCAAACGCTGTGCTAGGTGTCTGTTCTAATCTGTGGTTCTGTTTCAGAGGCCTGGGGAGAACAAGGCTGGTTCTAACCCTCTGAAGAGAGTCCCCAGCTCCGATTAGCCCCAGAAAGTCCATCAAAATTCTTACCAGAGTCCTAAAAAGAAGGTAATGTAATAAACTTGAGTTTTCTCTCTGTGTATTTTCTCAGCCCACAAAGTCAGCATGCTTTGCAGCTAAGCTTTTCCAAGGGCCATTCATTGCATTCCCTCTGAAATAAGCAAGCAATTGCAAGAGAGACTTATTGAACCAACTGCCTTTCAGATGGTCCTGCTTTCTTCAGAGTCTGCCCTCCATGGCATCACCAGTGAAACATCCATTGAGCTATGTCAATTCAGCCAGAAAAATACACAAGTCCCCCTTCTCTAACAAAGGGAGCACATTATTTTAGGCTGCTTAGGTGAGTCTTCCAGAGTTCCAGACAGAGGCTGAGCAAAGCTTGCCTTTTGACAACAGCTTCAGTAAAGGCATCGGAATGACAGCAATGATTTCAAAGCCCACTGTGAGATGCACCCAGCATTAAAGGAGGCTTAAAAGTGAAAACTCGCTCAGTATCTCCCTCATGGCCCCACCTCTTCCTCAGAACTGTATAGAAAGTAAACCCCCCTCCAGATCCAGCTCTGCCACACAGTGTCAGCGAGCAAAGTGCAGAGCAGGTCACAGTATTTCTAATTCAGATTAATGACCCCATTCAGCCCTGTCTCCTTAGCAGGAAATTAGAAAGTGTAGGAAGGAGCAAATAGTGATTCATAATGCGTGACTGTGGGTATTGGCAGTTGTGCTCGTTAAAAAGCTAAGATATTGTTTTGATATAAAATAATTGAGTCTGACTTATTTATGGGATAAAGTGTTCTCCATAATGGGAGATCCCTCTTACAAAGCCAGCTGGTTACATACCCATATGCTTGAAGGACAGGAGAACTGACCTTTGTCCATTTTGTGTTTGCTGCAGCTCTGTTGGAAATAGCAGCTTGGGGTGATAGACTGGTGGGGTAGTGTACTTTTCTTATACTCTGATTTAAAAAAAAACAACAACTTTTTTCAAGTTTTTGTTTAAATTCCAGTTAGTTAACATGCAGTGTAGTATCAGTCTCAGGTATATAGATTGATTCTGTGTCTCTTCTTTCTTCCCTGGCCAGCTTCCCTCCCCCCACCCACACATACTTCCATTTGATTCACATAGGCTTATATAAAATCAGGCCCCTTGTTGTCCTGATGTAAATTTCATTCCCTCTCCAAGTCCCCATGGGTAGCCACGCATATCCATTCTTTCCCTCCTATGTATCTGTATCTTGTCTGTCACCAAAAGCTCTTCCTTCCTCTTTGGATTCAGCCTTTTTCTTCCATTTCCACACTCAAGATGTAAGCTTGGTTCAGGCTGTTGTATAAGAGGGAGAAATGAGGGGTGCCCGGGTGGCTTAGTCAGTCAAGCATCCGCCTTTCGCTCAGGTCACGATCTCACAATTTGTGGGTTCGAGCCCTGCCTTGTGCTCTGTGCTGACAGCTCAGAGCCTGGAGCCTGCTTCAGATTCTATGTCTCTCTCTCTCTGCCCCTCCCCTGTTCGTACTCTGTCCCTGTCTCTGAAAAATAAACATTAAAAATTTTTTTAAAAAGAGGGAGAAATGATTTCTTTGAATGACAATCATACAAAGCTCAGTGCCTGGCATGCCCAATAAACCTTACCCTGTGAGGATGCAGTCCTTATTTTGTGTTCCAGGGATATATCTACTCTCAGATCGCACACCAAAATACTGTTAATGAGAACTGAGAAAAGTTGGATGAGCTTTAGAAATAAGGGCAACTGAGATGTCATTTCCAACCTGGATGTGTGTTGGAGTCTCCAGGGGAGTTTTTTTTTAAATGCAGATACCTATTAAATCTGAATTTCACCTCTTACCACTTTCTGTTGCACACACCCCTTCTGCCACCAGTCCACCAGTCTCCTTAGTTCTCCTTGAACACACTGAGCATGTTTCTGTCTCAGGGCCTTTGTACTTGCTAATTCCTCTTTGGAACACTCTTCATCTAGATGTCCACACTGGCTTCCTCCATCACCTCTTAGGTCTCTGCTCTGATGGATACTGTCTCCTGAGAGGTAAACACACCACTAAAATAGCATCCCTCCATCTGCCCACTATTTTTTTTTTTTGTCTTTCTTTGGATCACCTGTCACATTGTATATTTATTATTTCTGCTTGGTTGTTCCTTCTAGATAGTGAGCTCTGTGAGGGCAGAAATGTTTTCACCTTAGATTAAAGCTTTATCCTCAGAACAAAAAAGGAGCTTCACATATAGTAGTCACAACAGCAATGTCTGCTGAATCAGTGAATATAAGATGAATCAGAGAAGCTGAGTTAATCCAGGAAGGCTTGTTCTAAAACACTGGTTCTTAAAGTGTGGTCCCAGGACCAGCAGCTTCAGCATCACTTGAGAAATGGTTAGAAGTGCAAATTCTTGGGTTTCACACCAGTCCTACTAGAGCACAAACTTGGAGATAGCCGTGTGTGTTTCAACAAGTCCCCCCACCCCCTCTGCTGGTGCACATGCTCTCTCTCTCAAAAAAATAAGCATTAAAAAAAAAAAAAAAGAGCATGAACTTAGGAGTCAGACTTGGGTTGGATCAGGACTTACTTTGATAAAATGGGCAACAATACCTGCCTTAGAAAATTAGTAACACTGGTACACAGTGGGTACTCCATGTAGTTGTTAATAATGATAACAAAAATTGGCATTTTAAACACCTGTAATGTTTATTATGCTGGTGTGTGTGTGTGTGTGTGTGTGTGTGTGTGTGTGTGTGTGTGTGTGTAATTATTCAGGCAGAAAGAAGACAGTGGAAAGTATATTTTAGAACATTTGTTCTCACAAAGTGGTCCTAAGACCACCAGCAGCAGCACAACCTGGAAATTGTTAGAAATGCAAACAATTTCTGGGCCTCACCCAGATCTACTGAAACAACTCTAACAGCAGGCCTACTATCTGTTTTAATAAGCCTTCCTAGTGACTGACGTATGCTCATCTTTGGAAACTCTGCTCTGAAATCACACACACACTTCCTCTATGTGGGTTGCCTCTCCAGGGAAATAATCTAATAACAAATGGAAGACACCAAGGGTGGTCAGCAACTAGAGAATTTCTCCTGAGGGACAAGTCAATAGAATCTGAGTCATCTGAATTTGGAAAAGGGACCCAGTTCCTGGTTTCTGTAGCCAGCCCATTCAGTGGACTAGCTTTCTGACAGGGCGTTGAAAAATGAGGTCCCCAGTAACAGCCCTCTCTCCCTCAAATGTTTCCCTGGCTGCAGCAATTAAACTGCTGAGCAGGAAACTGGACCTGATGTTCTGTTAACCCTTTGTCAGCCAAAGTCCAGAGGCAATTTGTCTCGCTGGAGAGATTTTCTTCTCAACTTCTTTCCCTCCCACCACACTACAAAGGAAAATGCTCTTAAACCATCTCCTTGCCCGTTTCGTGTCTGGGTGATTGAAACAGCAGGGTCAGAGTTCAACAGAGGGGAAAGGTCATTGCAAACTAAATGCAGCTGCTGAATCTCCTTGTGCTTCTCCTTGGTGTCAAGAAGACAAATAGCAATTAAAAAAAAAATTCTCCCAATGAAACAGTTCTCATTTTCTCCTTTCTCATCAGCCTCCAAGCATTTCTTAATGAACTACAGCTCAATCATCTACGAGCCTGATGGTTTTTAATGCGAGCATAGCCCAGCTAGAAATGATCAGAGTACAGTTGATTTAAGCCAGCTTTCTGAGTGTTTTTGTCCTTGAGTTCTTAAGATTGGGTCTTCACCACAATCTAGGTCCTCATTGTTACGACTTAGGACAATATCAAATGAATACATGGTCATGTCAAGCCGGTCCTTCAGGGCCAGGCAGGACTGGGCTCTGGCCGGCACTTCCTGGCTACTGACAATTGTGCTGTGTTTCCCTTTGTCTTTTACATACCTCCATTTTGTCATTGTCCACATGTGCTTTATAGATTTTCTCTGTAAATTTTGAATTCTAGACCAGCATCGCCCACCATCTACGCAGAGATTTCTCAGCCAATTTGAATGTGAGTTGAAGCAAAATGTAATTTGGATCATAATCTTATTTAAGCCACATCTGTTAGAACCCAGTTACTCTATTAAAGAAAGACAATCCTGCCTTCCCGTTTCTCAGTGTCTAAAGTTGAGAAGAGTTTTGCTTTTGGCAAACAGAATAAGGACCATTCAAAAATATCCGAATAAGTACCTCTTTAGTGATAGAATCTCCTGTACTCAACCCAACCTGATTTTTGTGAGGTCTTTTGTTTTGTTTTGTTTTGTTTGAGAAAGAGAGTGCAAGCTGGAGAGGGGCAGAGAGAGAAAGAGAGCAGGAGACACAATCCGAAGCAGGCTTTAGGCTCCGAGCTATTAGCACAGAGCCTGATGCAGGGCTCAAACTCATGACCTGTGAAATCATGACCTAAGCCAAAATTGGACATTTAACTGACTGAGCCACCCAGGCGCTCCTGTGAGATCTTCATTATTGTCAGCATAGTGTTTCCTGACAGATGCCAGACACTTTTTTTTGGTTCACTATTATTTCATTTCTTTCTTTCTTTCTTTTTCTTTCTTTCTTTCTTTCTTTCTTTCTTTCTTTCTTTCTTTCTCTTTTTCTTTCTTTCTTTCTTTCTTTCTTTCTTTCCTCTGATTTTATTTCTTTCTTTTTTCTTTTTAATACAATTTATTGTCAAGTTAGCTAACATACAATGTATACAGTGTGCTCTTTGTTTCCTGGGTAGATTCCTATGATTCATCGCTTATATACAACACCCAGTACTCAACACAAAAGTGCCCTCCTCAATGCCCATCACCCATTTTCCCCTCTCCCCCACTTCCCCATCAACCCTCAGTTTGTTCTCTATTATTTTCAAATGTGAATTTTAGCCACAAAAAGCATAAAAACTGGAATGGAGATATAAGAGGTGGTGATATCTGATTTTACAGTAAAATGAGAATTTATTAATCATATTTGGGTTTCTACTCTGTTGATGCAGATGATGGAAGAAAGAATTGGACTCCTGCTTTTAAATGAAAATATGTATATAAATCGGCCAATATGGATCCACTCCTGTCATGGTAGTGCTCAATGAATATGACTTTTCTTCTCTCCCACTCAGTAGGTGATGTCTCTTCCACATGCCAATGGGAAATTGTACTAAAGAGTGGGCAGGAATCAAAACTTCAGTCATTGGTTTTCCACTTTGGCCTGTGAACATCTGCAGGCAGGGTGGGCAGGATTGGGGGAGGGGTGGCTGGAAGGTTAGCAGAGTATCTGCAAAAGCTTTGAAATCCCTATGTGCACTGAGCATTGCATACAGATGGATTAAACACTATCTTTTATACAGAGTTCTTATTCTTTCTCAAATATCTATATACATATCATTATGGTAAATAAAACACCTATTTATCTATAATCATACAAAATGAATTGTAATTTTTGGCCACCCTGCATTTTCTCAGCTGCTATCAAGTGACGTCTGAGAAATTTTTTGAATAAAAGGTTTCCTCACACTGAAAAACAAGGGGAGCTGCTATTCTAGAGCATTGCTTAAGGCAGGGCTTCCCAGGTGTGGTCCTAAGACTCTGTGGTATCTGTTTAATGAGCAGTTTGCCTGGCTCTATCCCTGATGGTCTGGATTCGAATCTCCCAGGGCAACTGGAGATCTGCTTTTTAAACAGATTTCCTAACGCCAATTTTTCCTGTGCCTTGACATTTGAGAACCATGGGTTTAAGGGAATTGGAAAATACCTTCACACAATCAGGAATCAACTTCAGAAGGTTGAAGCTGTGCTTTTTCAGTGTCACCTGAAGATGGAGTGTCTCTTTCCTCTTTAAATCCTTGCATACTTTCCAGAAACTTGCTAGAGTATCTATCAATCATGTCACATAATCTCCTGACAGTTTTAAAGCACTGTATCCCTTCTGGAACTCCAACAACAACAACAAAATGGTTTTGGACCATCTACAGATGTGGCTTAGTCGCATGGCTATTTGCTTCATTGTGCACTGAAATACCATGTAAATTAAATTACAGTGGGCAGAGGAGCTCGACTACAGATCTGAAATCATTAGTAACTCCTGGGGGCATTCACCTGATTTGCGTGTATTTAAATATAATCTCCAATAAAATTAGGAAAACTTTACCACCATCTGTGTTGCCATAGCAAAATGCAGGGCAGCAAATATCCGGTCTATGTTTTGACACCCGCTTCTCTAGCTGCATGGCAGCCAGACATTTCTAATCAATTCCAGCAAAACATCCCCTTGAATCACAATATTTATACTTCAAAATGCTGTACCCCAGGTGACTATTAGCAGATGGGATGACTGGGCGATGAAACCTATTTGCTATGTCTGGAGTGGAGAAGGGTATAGGCTCTGTAGTCAAATGGGATTAGGAGGCTCAAATCCCAATTTTGCTGCTTAGAAGTTATGGGACCCAGAGCAAGATATTTCAGACATTTAAGTACTCTGGCATTCTCGTTCTCTTCATCTGCAAATGCAGGATGTTCGGCCCATCTCACAGGATTGTTATGAAGGTGACAGAAAGAACCCATGTGAATTGCTTAGTTCCTAGTACATGCTGGGTGCTCAGTACATTTTAGGTACTGTTAATTTTAATAAAGCTTGAATGAATGTAGTGATGAACACAAGGAGAAAAGAACCCATTCTGAGGGACGACTTGAGTTCTGTAAAGCAAGTATGAAGGATTTTATAGCAAAGTGCATCCTGATTGTAGCCCCTTCTCTGGGATTATGGCTTATATGGCTCACATTTATTGAGGGCTTAATAAATTCCAGAAAGCATCCTAAGCACTTTATGAGGGGTAACTAATCCTCACAAGAACCCTGTGAAGTAAATGTGCTTATCCCCAATTTATAGATGAGCCACCTGGGGCATAAAAGGGTTCAGTAGCTTAGGAGGGATGGAATTTGACCCGTGCTGTTCAGAATGAGGACCTTGGCCAGAAACCCCACTGGGAACTGTGAAAAATACAAACTCTTTGGTGCCACTTCTGGGCCCCCAATCAAAAACTCGGGGGTGGGCCCTGAAGTCTTTGTTGACCCAAGCCCCCCAGGTGATTCTGAGGTGTGTTAACCTGTCAGAACCTCAGCCTGGAAGGCAGAGGCTCCACCAGCACTAGCAGAGAAGCAGTAATGAACGGGCAGGAGTAGCATGATGGGGTCAGAGAAGGCACATCCCTTCTGGGTGCATTTTCACAAACTTTTCATTCCTATCTGTGTTTCTTCCACAGAAAGCACCCTGGAATCCTATATGTATTTGTTTGTTTCTTCTTTATGAGGAAAATCGGTTGGTTTGTGCTATTGCTTTTTCACTTTGTGTTACAGGTTCAGTAGAACAAACGAGAAAACCCGTCTCTCTCTGAATTGTATAGGAACTAGTGTGAAAGGCACCCATGTCTCTTTCAAATCCCTGCTGTCTTTGATTTATGCAGATGTGAGTTCCTGCATTTCCCCTCTCTGCAGGCTCTTGTCTTTTCCCTGTCCTTTAGCTCAGTTCAATAACTTCTGACCATCACGGGAGGCTTGGAACCCTCTCTGCTACATGAATTTGAAAGAGCCTGTGTAGAGGCCTGCAGCATATAATAAAAATTATAATAAAAATCTAGATGCGTAAGAAGCTTGGTGCTCAGGACTCTCCAGTCACTGCTTCACAGAATCTTTGTAAGGATCTTAATGTTGCATGCACTGCCATTATCATACCCCATGCAAACGAGACCACTTACCCACCCTTAGCTTTAGGAGTTACCTAACCTTCCCAGAGTGTGAGCCACAGGGCCAGGATTCAACCCCATGTCTGTCTGACACCCAAGCCCATTCTCTTAGCCATATACTTTATGTGACAGAGGAGGAAGGATTGATGGAAATCTGAGATCACTGATGTCACTAAGGTAGAAAATCCAGAACCTGCTAGAGAGAAACTGGGTGCTGGGATTTAGGGACTTTCCCTGGTGATTTCATCCTGCTCTGCTTTTTAACCTTGTCACATGATCATGAACCCCAGAAGGCTCTCTAGCTGTTATTTGTTGAGTGGGTTCCATCTGACTGCTGTTTAGCTTCAGAAAGACAGAGTGCACTTGGGGACGAGGGAGGATCTGTCCCAAAAGCCTGCTCATCCTTTCCCAGTGACCTCTGGGGTAACGTGCACTTTGGGGGAGGGGGAGGGAAGGAGGAAAACAATTCATCCTGAGCCTACTTCCATCTGCCACTTCCCTGTCATCTCTCTAAGGGACCTGTTCTGCCCCTGCCAACCCCAGCTGGTAATACGCGAATACCCAGCCAGAACAAGTTAAAAAGAACAAAACAAAAGCCAGCCACGTGTTGCCCTGTATCTCTGGAATTCAGCCAGACTTTCTCTTGTTTTGGCCACACAGACCTTCCCTAGCTTGCTTTTTGCTTCTCCAGCTCCAACCTCCTTCACCGCAGTGTTTTAGTTCTCTGTGTTCATTTCAGACTTCCTTTTCCTAACAAACGATACTGGCCCTTTATCCCCAGGCCTCACTCTTAGCATGCTCTGGGCATGCTTATGAGATTCTCCCTGGGCCCATGCACCCCGGCTGTGGTAAGGGTGGTCACCGAGTTCTAGCATTGTGCCAGAGCTGGGAGGGGATCAAATATCTCATGGGATGGAAAATTCCAAGCTCTCAAGATCTGAGCAGTGGATCTGAAACTTCAGAGTAGCTAAGAATCTCCTGGGGATTTTATTACAATGCAGATTCTTAAGTCCCTTCTCTGTGAATTCTGATTCAGTAGGTTTGAGGTGAAGCCCAGGAATCTGCATTTTAATGAGCAGCTGGGTAGTTCGTATGCTTCACTTGGGGAATAGAGGTTTGCCGGTAGCATGAGGGTGTCAGATCATGTCACATCAAGCCTTTGGTTAGCAGAGGACCTGGGAGTGTGTGCGTATGTGGTGGGTGGCACAGTGGTGCTAAACTGATAACCAAACTGTGAAAGTCAGCACTGTCGGTGAACAAGAAGGCAATGGACACCCTCACACTCTTCCTCCCCTTCTATCACTTCCCCATTGCTTTCTCTTCCAAAAGGTATTCTTTAGAGGATCTCTTCCAAGAAAACTTGATTATACGTAAAATAGCTGCCAACAAAGCTGTGCTAGTTGTGGCTGAGGGGGTTTCAAGGGCTCCAAGCTGAGCTCTCTTCTATTTTATCCCTTGAGAAAGTACCTAAAGTAGATCCATGGACCCTTTAGGGTTCCTTCAGGATTCACTGGAAAAGTCTTAAAATTTTGTTTTAAGCTAATTTGTTTTGAGAGAGAGTGTGTGTGAGCAGGGGGGCAAGAGAGAAGGAGAGAGAGAATCCCAAGCAAGCTCCGTGCTGTCAGCACAGTGCCCGGTGTGGGGCTTGAACTCACAAACCGTGAGATCGTGACCTGGACCAAAACCAAGGGTTGGACACCTAACCGACTGAGCCACCCAGGCACCCTGAAAACAATTTTAATCTAACGCCCATTTTACAGGTGAAGAAGTTGAGACCCAGATAAGGGAAGTGACTCTTGTAGAGCTAGCTGGAGACATAACTGGATGATTACTGGATCCACTCTGAGGCCACTGAGGTTTTCCAGGCCGTGCTCATTAGAACACCAGTGTCCAATGTGAGGTCAGTAGGAGTTCTGGGGGACTAAGGTGTGAGCTGTGGCCTTATACGTAAGTTTGGGCAACACTGGATGTAGCCATACTAAGCAGATTTCTTTATTGCAAGATTTCACAGGCCCCTGAATATTCTAATGAGAGTTGTGACTCTCCAATAAATGTTATGGAGGCAGAATTTTCCAAACCCATTTAATAACAGACACTTTCCTCACCTTTGTAATGTGTTAGTGTCTCAGTGGACACTATTGCTGTAATACACTGTGTTGCCCTGAGACAAGACAGAGAAAGTCCATAGTCACCAAAGACTAGAATCCTCAGAGGGTTATCAATCACATAGACTTGCTCTGGATCAGCCATCCCTGACAGTTAAGGTGCCACAGCTGGCTCCAGGTGGACCAGTGTTACCACTCCAGGAAAAAGAAGCCACAGGCTGAAACAGCTGTGAGCTGGCTGACAGAGTAGCTGTCAGCCCCATTCCTGATGGATGCAGAAATCCAGCTCTCATGGGGCGCCTGGGTGACTCGGTTGAGTATCTGGCTGTTGATTTCGGCTCACATCTGATGTCACGGTTCATGGGTTCAAACCCCATGTTGGGCTCTGAGCTGACAGTGCGAAGCCTGCTTTGGATTCTCCCTCTCCCTCTCTATGCCCCTTCCCCCACTCTCAAAATAAATAAATAAACATAAAAAATTAAAAAAAAAAGAAATTCAGCTCTCAGAATTGCTTAGCTTACAGGACAGTGTTGATTATCTCAGGGAGGCATAATCAGCTCAGTGTCCCATTGAAGACACGTGGATTGTTACAGTCAAGGATGGAGACAAGGAGGTGCCAGAGAGGCACCTCACCAGCTACCTGCTTTCAGAACAGACACATTACAGGGAAATCAACTCTGCCAAGAAGTGCTGGGGCCTCAGTCAGGGCACAGACTTGAGTTCAGGAGACAGGCAGGAGCTGAGCTGACTAGTTAGCTGGTCAACAGAAAATTATGCTGGCAACTTTGCCTTTTCTGCCCATTTTTGAAGCTGTGGCTGTGACTTGTGGACCTCTGCAGCCCATCCTTTGAAGACTACCTACAAGTGAGCAACGTAGGCTCTGCCTGCAGATGAACCAGAGACTTGGTAGCAAAAGGGGGATAGAAGAGAAGCGTGTACTAAATCAGAGTCTGGGAAAATAGGCTGTTTCAAACCAACAGTGATTAGATCCCTGTCATATAACCTTAGTTCTGGAGCAGACCACCCAGTGAGGGTTCCCAGGGAGGGCATGAGCTGAGCCAGCATGAAGGAAGGTACCTCTCATGGCTGGATAGTTTCAGGGTGATGTGTCCTGAAGGCACTTGGCCCAAAGAAAGCTGACAGGCTCGGAAACCCACGTTAACCCTTATAGTGGACAATGCACCAGGAAGCTCCCATGTCTTGCTAGGTAATCATGTGTTGAAGAAAATTTGGTTTCAGATCTGATTTTATCTCAATCTTTAATTTTTTGTTTGATTAAAAAAATAAATACATTTTCTTTATTAGTGAAAGGCACCAGAGTGTATTGTTATGAGCAAGGTCTTTAGAAATTGAGTTTGAGCCCAGAACTCACAAGTTGTATGACTTTGGGCAAGTCATTTACTATTTCCTGTTTTGTAAAATGAGAAAAATTATGGTACCTGCCCCAAGTGGTTGCTATGAGGATTTAATGAGACAATTTATGTAATGTCCTTAGCAAAGTCTCTGACATGTAGTAAGCACTCAGATTTTAGCTATTATTCTCATAATCAATGTAATTACTAACCCTGATGATTTGTTAAAATATGCTTTAGTATATTCCTTTTCAATATTCTAATAATTTAATCACACATTTATATCTTTAAATGGGTAGGATCATATTAGACATATATAACTTCGTGTCCTGCTTTTTTCAATTAGTGTTCTGTCCTATGTGCCAAGTTTCTAATGGGGTAGAGATAAGGGGACTGGTTTGGAAGTAAGCAATACTGGGTTAGAATTTAGCTTTACCACTTATAGACCCGGATGTATGGCTTTGGGAAGGCTGCTTAACTCTTCTGAGACTCAGTTTTTCAGCTGAGTTGGTGTGATAATTGAGTTCCTTCACATATGGTTATGGTAAGGAAACTGAGATAGTTAACATTTGTAGCTAAGAGCCTGGGGCCCAGAGCAGTTGGATCTATTGTTTGCAAACTTTTCTTTTAGGAGTCCCAAGGGTTTCAAAGATGCAATCTAGGGGCCACAGAGTGGGAGTGGGCTGGGCCCCATATCCGTGTCTGCCTCTTCAGGCTTCAGCACTTTGAACTGTCAGCTGTAAGTAGAGCAGCTTGCTTCTATTTTATACATCAGAATTTACATACAATTTTATTTGAAGAAAGTCATGGCACTTAAAAACAAATTTGAACATTGTTGCTTTAGAGGATGATGTCCAAGCAGGGTCAGTTCTAAGAGGAATAGTCCACGGATTACACTTATAATTGTATTTTGCGGGAGTTATATATGGCTGCAATTAACAGCCACAGGCACAAAATATGATTGGAATGGTTCTAAAAGGTCATGAATCCTACTAGCCTGTTATTAATGGAGGAGATTTCTCAATTATGGACCTATTCATCTGGGTGGAAGCATTGTTATCAGTGTAGAGGACTATTACCATAACTATCATTATGTTTGCCCTGCATGCCTCTTGACCCACCTCTTTGTGGCAACAAAACTCCTATTTCCAGTGGGGAGATCTTTCCAAGTGCTTTAGGGTCAGTATAGGACGCAAGGCTGACTAATCAGAATCCGCAATCCACCTGGCTATAAGAAAGGATGTAGGGATGATACGTGATTAGGCTAGGTCAACCAGAGTGGGCCCTGGGGTTTGTATTTGGACCACTAGCTGGAAGGACAAGGTAGTATAGAGCTTCCTGTGATCCTCTTTGCTAACACATAGGGAGCCTGCATCTTAAAATGAAACTGAGACCAAAAATGGCAGAGCTGAGAAATGGCTCTAGAGTTCCAAAGACACTGTCTAAACCCCTGGATCCAGCTATTCTTGGAGTCAGTTTCCCCTTGAACTTCCCATCTATGTGAATTTCCTTTGTGGTTTAAGTGTGAGATGAGTGTCTATCTCTTACAGCTGAGCGTCACAACCCAATCACATGATTCTTGCTGATAGATGTTCTGAGCAGCATTGTTGGAGAAAGGGAAAAGAGTGGGGCCCCTCATAGGGAGCAGACAGTATGGAGAGGAGCTGCAGAACTGTGGAGGCAGCTTGGAGGCACTGGCCACCTGATGGCAGACTGGAAGGGTAGAGCATGAAAGAAGAGGGAGGTGAGAGGAAAACTATTTCCCACTTTTACCCTGAAATGTGAGTACTTGTCCTTTGAATGCTTCACTCCTGGGTATATAACTCCATCGAGGCATTTTGCCTCCATTTCTATGCACATCACTAAAGACCCATCTAACACGGTATCAGAAAAACCTTGTAGGAGTCAGTGTCTGGGGCTGTGAGTGCTAGTGAGTGGGGTATGGACAGTGAGCTGACTAGAGGGTACTCTGACAGTTACCTGGGGCAGGACTGACCCCCCCCCCCCCCCCGGAGCAGTAGAGCCTGGAGGAGATTTGCAGATGGCAGAGGGCTATGCTGTTCCTGAACCCGAAACAGACAACTCCTAGAGGCAGCAGAAGATCCAGTGAAGCAATGTCAAAAAAAGTCAGAAGTCTCTTCCCACTGTGACCCATGTTAGTCTTTCAAATCTGGCTATGATTAAATTAACCTTGTGATAAAGTGGTCAGGCAGATAAACAGTCACCAAAATTCATCATGTAGATGTTACTAGTATTTCTAAAACTTACAGGTCAACATAGTTTTGGCTCTGAGCTGTGCACTCTGTGTTATGTTAAAACAATTCAAAATTAGTCCCACCTGCCCTATTCTACTCACTCCCACACCCCAAGAGGGTGGTATTATAAACCTAGTTCATACACATCAGCCTCCAATTTTTATTCACCTACTGCCATTTCAGAGTCCCAAGTGAGAACAAGGGTAATCAAGTTACTGGCAGGAAATGGGTTTCCTCCGTGAATAGCTAGAGTGTTCCTGAGTTGCTGTTGCTGAGAGAGGGGCCAGGCTGGGACACATAACATCTGAATGGTGGGCTGGGCCCAGCAGCTGGTTCTTCACAGAGGCTATCTCTTATTTCCATGGTTCCCAGTGGCAGCTTCAGGAAGATCTCAGGAAAGGATAACTGGGAATAGAATAAATGTTGCAGCTGAAACGAATGCAAATAAAAATCTGCAAAATCGCCTGCCCAGGATCAGGGGGTGAAAGCAAAGATGGGAACTCGATGCTTTCAGTTAATAGACTGGCGGGTTGTAGGAGGGCGATCCCATTGTTAGAAACTGCCTATTGTCACAATCCTGATACAGTAACGGCTTCTTTTCTTCCCTCCGAAGCTGGGTATATCAGAAACCAAAAATATCCTTAGCATAAATCATTCCTTTTGCAGCCTTTGACAGCCACTGTCTCAAACTCAATTAGTCATCAGGCACAAGAAAAGCCGAGATCATCACAGATTCACATGTGTTTAATGGGTAAAGCACGACTAGGGGGAGATTTCTTCTGTTTAATATCTGCTGTTCAATGTGCATTAGTAGATCACATGGCTATTAAAATAAATAGGACAGTAGAAGTTTCTTTTGGGCAGGGTTAAGCAGATGTGTTCTATTTCAAAAGATTGAATGAATTTTATCTCAAAGAGACATAAAGGAGAAAGCAAATGGAAGAAAGAGTCACAGGCGGCTATACAGGGTATTCAATCAAAAAGCTTGTGTCATTGCTTGGATGACTCTTTCCAACAGGAAGCTTATTTCTGAACCTGAGCATGTGAGCACTAGCACAAAACCAGACCTCTAGGATACCAAAGTCTGACTCAGACACTTCTGGAGAAAGTGCTAAGCAAGAGATATGGTTTCACTGATACTAGAAAAATGGAATTGCCTGGATCATTCCTATTAATCCTGTTTAGCAATTCTCTAGGCAGTGATGTCTTTACTTCCTGTGTCCTCTTTCTTGGAGTAATAATGATGGTCATCGTTTTATTATACCAAATGGGGTTTATCAGTGGTTTCTTAATGCTGTACTGCTGATTGGTTCTAGGCTGGAGGCATGAATATAAATCAAATGTGGGAATCAGTTTTAAACAGTATCTTTCTTTTTAACAATTCAAAATATTTACTTAAAGCCTTCTAATTGCTTTACTTGTCTGGCTCAGCATTGCCTGTTTTTTGCTTTTTTTTTTTTTTAAGTTTATTTATTTTTAGTAACCAACATGGGACTCTAACACGTGATCCCAAGATGAAGAGTCACATGCTTTTCCAAGTAAGCCAGCCAGGAGCCTGCTTTGTTTTGTTTTTTAAGCTTGAAATCAAAGAGACTATTTTTAAACATAGGCAAGGGTAATGTTGTATAGAAAGAGGTTCTTAGTATCACAACACTCTTCTTCATAGGTTTATGAGGTTGTTCTGAGGAGTCTGAATACCCTAATGATGGGCAAGGGCAGGGATCACTCCATTTTCATATGGAAATACCGAGGCCCATGGAATTGAACAGTTAGTGCCAGTTTCTAGATTGTCTGAATCTCAGGCCTGCCTCCTGGCCAATATTGTCCATCTGACTTACTGGGGAGTGGACTCGATTTTGTGAGTGCCTTTCAGAGCTCATAGGGGACCTGAGGAACCCAAAGGACAAACCAAGACAAAGTCTGTAGCTAAAACCTTGATGATTGAAGATGTTTAAACATCATGTCTACAGGGGCTAAACACAGGATTAAATGAAGAGATCAAAGCCAAAAGTCAAGATTCAGAAGAAGATGGATTCAAGTATAGCAAACTGAAAATGCTCAGGTTCTGGGACAGTTGTCTGAAACTGCAGCTGGGTGGGACATGGGTGGTAGGTCTTAATGAAGGACCAGGGCTGGCTCTCCTGGAGGCAAGTCCTTGGCAGGTCCCTTCATTTACAGGACTATTTGTGTCTACCCAAACTCAGGGAGGCTTGTCATTTGAAATCCAATGAATTAAGGTACAAAAAGGAGATAAGAAAATCAGGAACTAGTTATTTTTCTTCTTGGTTCTTACGAGTATTTTAGATTTGGCAAGATGGAAGAAAAGCTAAATAAACCACTTGGCTATATCAAATTGGCTTTCTGTTTCTCAGTTCTTTCAGTCATGTATTTATTTTAGTCAAGGTTATTTATTCATTGTTTTCTCTAAAAGTACCCATAAGCATTGCTGTGTATAACAACTGCTGTACCAACTCAGACTCATGGTCCACTTGGGCTACCATTTTACTGGCTAACAGGGACCTGAGGGTCATTCACAGTGTGGCACTACTTCCTTCCTTCACACCCATCCTAGTGTTCCCAATCTTTTAGAGATCTGAATTTCATTTGGGGCCATAAAAATTTCCTCCACCCTCCTAGGTGGGATTGACATAAGCCAGATAAACAGGATTTCATTAATATGTAGGAACTATCACAAGAAAAATGAAGATCCAAAGAAATGGTCATATACTGGCTTGAACAACAACTGGAAAATATGGAAGTTTACTAAAATATATGGGGAGAAAAGGAAAATAAGAGTTATTTTAACAAGGTCTGTTTTTACAGATTTCTCTTGGCCTTGACTCCCTGTCTCTGGTGATAAGAATGTTTCTTCCTCTGGTACAGTGAAGGCACCCTTCACATGGGAAATTAATCCCCTGTTTTCAGGAAGAAGAAAGAAGGTCAGAGTGCCTTTTTGCACCTATTGTTTTTCAAATGCCTTTAATTCAAAATAATCAATATGCCAAAGTGGCATATTTTGGGGTAGCATGTTCTGAACTCCTTTATATCCAAACTTAAAAAAAATCCTGCTAGTTCCATTTTGGGGGTAACAAGTTTATTACTATTTGTAAGAAGCCAAGGATTTCCTTCTTTTGTCCTAAAACACCTAGAGAAGCCCTCAGAAGGTAACATATAGCTTGATGCATAGACCCCATCCCTGTTTGAATATTGAAGGAAGATGGAAGCCAACGAAATCAGGAGCATTGTGAACTTTGAGGAGATATAGGAGGCCCCTGGCATTTCTAGTAGTTGAAAGTAAATCTCACTTCTTTGGACAATAGAGTGACCAGCATGTCTCTGTTTTCCTGGAAGCTCCCTGGTGTTTGCACTAAAATTTCCACATGGTGGGAAACCCCTCAGTCCCAGAAAAACTGGGATGGTTGCTCAGTCTATTGGAACACCACAGTGTTGGTCCATCTCAGATGTTCTATGCATTTCTAGATCCTTTCTCTTCTGTGTTCCTAAGTTGGTTTGGAAGCTGGTCCTTATCCATATGTTACTGGCTAACCTCCTAAAAGTCCTGGCTTAAAATTTCTGACTGAAGTTTGGTGACAGTGTCCCCCACAGGTCAAATATCTCTTCTTGGGTTCCATAGCTCCTGCAAAAAGACTTGCTTTGGCCACTGCTGTAAGCCTGGTGCCTCTTTATGGACTCAACAACTCATTTGATTCACCAACTTGTGTGCATGAAACTAAAAGATGAATATTTGTTGTCCTTTCTGGCTTGTGGCATTTGAGGCAACCTATGGCTATCTCTTCTTCTGTAAAATGGGGATAATAATCATAATATTCCCATAGAGTTGTTTTAAGAATTAAATAAGTTATTACAAGAAAAGTGCTTAGAAGAGGGACCAGCATAGAGCATCTGCTAAATAAATATTAGGAAAAAGAAAATTTTACATAATCCTGTAGAAATAGAGGCTCTTGATAGAATTGCCCTTGTCATCCTAGTTTGCCAGTTCCCATGGCAGTTGCTATCAGGCTGTGGAGAAAACATGTTGAAGATTAATATGAAAGTCATTCAGAGTCAGTGAATGTTTGCCCAAGGAAGCCTAACCTGGGAGTCAGGGCATTCCCCTATTGTTTAACTGAAACTGCATCCTCATAGCCATAGAAAGCCACTGAACTGGGCCCATAAACCAGTAGACCATCAAAACTACGTTTGTATCCTGGCCTGTGGGTGAAGCTTCCACCACCAGAGGGAGCTACAGGAGCAAATCACTGAAAACCCAACTCGAACTGGATTAGGCAACTAGGAAACTTAATCGTTCACAGTAACCAGAAGTCTAGAAGATCATGCAAGTTCAGGGTGAACTCAGCTGTGAGAAATAAGGGAGTTAGGGCAAGATGTTGATCCTTTCTCCAGGCACAGGGAAGTGGGTTAATGGGGTGGGCATAGGGGCTGTGGGGTCCATCTCTTACCTGGAGAAGCCAGGGTGCCCAATCCCAGGAGTTTACAGATGCTAACAGCAGTGGGGGAAAGAATATCACCATAATAATAAGCAGGGTTTGAGGTAGATTTTAGTAGATTTAGTATAAAGTTTTTGGAATCCAACATCTGAGATGAGAGCGGGTAAGGACACATCAGTCAGATTTGAGGTGGTTGTTGGTTGGGCTGGGTGTTACATGTTTGTGTGTTAACCCATGCATTAAAGGGGCTAGCTGGCAATGTGTAAAGAACCAGGGATGGATTTCCCAGGGAAACAGTTCAGGGCTTCCCTGCCAGTAGGGATACAGGAATGCATTCAGGTAACAGCTAGGGATGGTTTTAGCTCCAAGGGTATCAGATAGCCAGGCCTGTCCCAGGAACTCTGGGCCAAGGCAGCAAGGCCAATCCTGGTAACACCTATATGGATAGTAACGGGGTTCCTATTCCACTGCCAGGCTTGAAGCAGAGGTTGGGTCTTCATGACCCAAGGCTGGTGAGATCTTTGCTCACCTTCTTACTTTTCTCAGAAGTTAAACTCAAATTTCTGAGCTCATGTTTCCCACTGCTAGAGGACTTTCCCATTTCATTTACTGGCTTTTGTTTGCCAATGTACTAGAATAAATTCTTCCTACAATATGGGCCATGCTCTACCTTCCAGCCCCAACACCATGGCAAAAGCAGCCAGCTGGGAGACAGAACACATGGCTGAAAATGAAGCAATAAGTGGATGAGTCCTATTCTTTCCAAAATAATTAAAAGTGAATGGTCAAATTTCATCAAGTGTGGAATATTTGGAAATAGCCTTTCCAAGGGGGAAAAATCCCCAAACAACTCTTGAGTGTGAGGATTATCAAGGAAGACGGTGCTATTGGGAAGGGATTGTTAAAAGCAGGCAAGAGTTTTTTTCTCATGTAGTCTAGAAACTGATCATGAGATTATTTGCCAGAGAATGATTTTCTAAATGTTTTTTAAAATATCAGGGTGGCAGCATAATTTGAACAGCTGTAATTTCAAAGTTTCCTCATTTTGAAGGTTAGTACTCAATCCCAACGTACAACACAATCTGACATGTCCACATCAAAACGTTCTAATTTCATTACGACACCTTCTATGTAGAACCTAATTGTTTAAATTTTAGAAAAATCAGTGAGTATTTTAGGTGGATGATTAACATCAAGTTCCTCTTATTTATCAGTGTTTGGTAAATGTTCCCACATGCTCTTCACTCTGTTTATTTTCTAGACTATCTGCACTTTGTAGGCAGCAGGTAATTAAAGTGGCAATGGAGTGCCATCTACTGGGGAAAGAGAACAATAGATTTAAAAAAAGACTTGATGGGGGTCTCATTGCAGAGGAATGAATACTTAGAAAAAGAGAACTTGATGAATATGTAAAGACAAACATGGAAAGAGATGGAAAGTTTACATTTTGCTTAATCTGGAAAAATTTTTTTTGAACTCTCCTGTGCTTCCTTTAATAAGATACTGTGTTTTACATTAGATCAAACGTTAGTTGTCAGGAGAAGCCCTAAGTCTATACTTAAAATGGTAAACCTTTGTCAAACAGCTGACCTTTGCAATCACTTAGTCCAATGTCCTCATGTTACAGATGAGAAGCAGGGGTTCAGAGAGAAGGGATGCCTCCATGCTCCCCAGCTAGGGAATGGCAGAGCTCTAGGTCCTCCCTTATCCAGGTGGTCTACTTAGATGAGTGGCCATTTGGTTATACATTATGATTGAAGGGATGTCCAGAAGTTATCCAGGGCCCAAACCATCATCTCTGTTGCTGGCTAGGCAGACTGTAAGAAAGTCTCATGATTAGAGTTGCTCCTTTGAGTAGAAGCTGGTGCTTCTTCTTTTGTACTGTTTCCATAAACACCTTCACACACACAGGGTTTTTCTGATTAGCTGTTATTTTATTTTATTATTATTATTTATTAGCTGTTTATTTTAGCTGCTTATTTAGAACATAACCAGCAGAGGGGTGCCTGGGTGGCTCAGTCAGTTAAGCGTCCGACTCTTGACTTTGGCGCAGGTCATATCTCACAGTTCGTGGGTTCCAGCCCTGCATCAGGGCTTGGATTCTTGGGATTCTCCCTCCCTCTCCTCTCTGTGTTCCATCCTTCTCAAAATAAATAAATAAACTTGAAAAAAAAAAGACACTTACAAAAGACAGAAATGAGTGCTTGAAGCCAGAGATGCGAGGCAAAACCGGTATTATGAACGCTTTAATTCCTATGAGCTTATAAGAAGTGCTCGGGGCAACAATAACCATAAAATTACTTTCAGAGTTAAGTCCTGCAACAAGTGGGGGCATGTGTGGGTCTGATATGTGAAGGGATTCTTGTGTTCTGGCCAATAATACACACACACAAAATCAGAGCTCCTCACTTCTGTTCATTGTTTATAGAACAAAAAATGATCTTTGGGCTGAAAATCATAGAACAAACATTGATAAAAGGAAAACGAAGTCCAGACTGGAGAAAATGTATGTCAGAGAGTAGCAGAAACACATCTGAATGCTTCCTGCATTCAGTGTTTTACCTGCATGATCTCATTTAATTTGTCCACTAACACTACAGTTTCAGGCACTATCTTATTTAGTTAGATACTATGAGCCGTGCACTTAGGGATGCAAAGCTGATTTGTTGAAGTTTTGTGTCATTAGTAGGAGGGGACAGGGCATCATTTACATCCTGGTCTCCAGATCTGCAGCCCCAGAGTTGAGCTGCTCAATGACTGCCTGTGGACCTCCCCAGGGAGGTCAGGTCTCCTGACGCAGACACAGGACATCCCAGCTTCTGTGAGAACCTGCAGAGGTACTGTGCGTCATGGTGAGCAGCTGGAGATCCAAGGATGGGAAAATGGGTTTTTGTTTTTAAACTTGTTTTTTTTCCTAAAAAAGGAGACTATAGTTTATAGAATCCAGTAATGGATTCTATAAACTTCAAAGTAGTGTGCTTTATGTGATTCTGAGTGAAATCCTAAGAGACTACTAAAGGATTATTTTAAACACCTGGGAAAGGATGCCACTGATACAGGCACTCAGCAAGCACTGTTAACACAGTCATTTAGAAAATACTGGAATCCTGGGGCACCTGGGTGGCTCAGTCAGTTAAGTGTCCGACTTTGGCTCAGGTCATGTTCTCATGGTTTGTGGGTTTGAGCTCTGCATAGGGTTCTGTGCTGACAGCTCAGAGCCTGGAGCCTGCTTCGGATTCTGTGTCTCCTTCTCTCCTCTGCCCCTCCTCTTCCCCTGCTCATGCTTTGTCTCTGTCTCTCAAAAATAAATAAATGTTAAAAAATTTTTTTAAAAACGAGAAAATACTGGAGTCCTATCCTGTGCCTGTTGCTTGGCAGCCCCCCCCCCCCCATAAACAGAGGCCTCCCCTCAAATTAGTGATGACCAGCAGGGGAGACAGGCCCACAGATGACTGCAATGCTGTGGAAACACCAGGTAGGTGCGAGCACATGAGCACAGCTGTGAGGGGGGCCCAGGGAAGCACACAAACCAGATTAAGAGAAAGGGACAGAGAAGTTTCCTTGGGGGATGGCGGGGGGGGGGTTGAATTTATTTTCCTTTCATTAAAAAGGTTTTTTGAGTTACATTTCTGTTAAATTTTTACGTTGAATTATATGAACATATGGAATTGCCTTTTTAAAAAGCCATAAATGTCCAAATACTGGCAATTTCATATGTTCCAACCTAACCCACATCTTAAAAGTCCAACAGCAGCACTAACAACTCTTGATATCAAAAGACAGGAGTTCTCTCTCTCCACCTCCCCATCCCAGACTTTCCTCCCCAAGGCTGTCTTGTTCAACTCTTGGAGCTGTTTTAGCTATTTTTTGGGCTACTTATTGCCACCTAATATGTTTTATTGTCATTTCTTGACTTGCCATTTTAACACTGTATGTATTGAATTTCTATTATAAAGATGTGGATTTAGGGGCCCTTGGGTGGCTCAGACCGCTGAGTGTCTAACTTCAGCTCAGGTCATGATCTGATAGTGGGTGAATTTGAGCCCCTTATCAGGCTCTCTGCTGTCAGCGCAGAGCCCATTTAAGATCCTAGGTCACCCTCTCTCTCTGCCCCTCCCTCACTTGGCCTCTTGCTCTGTCTCTCAAAAATAAATATAAACATTAAAAACTTATTTTTTAAAAAAGATGGGGATTTAGCTGTCTTAATGTCTTCACTAAAATAAACACCTGCAGTCCCTCACACTTCTTACATTGCTCTATTATAATTTCTGGTGAAATTGCTATGTTGGTATTGTTAGTGCGGGGGGGTGGGGGGGGTGGGGGGGGTGGGGAAGGGTGGGGCGGGGAGCCTGTTCTCTGCTCTTAATGTTTTCTTCAATGAGGTGGGATTTCCCCTACATATTTCTGTGTTCTTTCTTCCCCTTTATTTGGTTATTACTTTGCTTCTCTCTAGGGGAGGAGCAGATTCCTCTGGGTGGTAGACTTGGATCAGCCCTGTATCCTTCTGCCTGCTGGAAGCTGTTTGTTGCCAAAGAGCAACTTTTCCCTGGAGCACTTCCCTGTCTAGGTGGGAAAATCTGCCTAATTCTAAGGTTCAAAGCCCATTTGGCTCTCAAAACTAAACTACATTAGCCAAATAAACCTTTGTCATGAAGAAGAAAAACAAAGTGATATTTTGTCCTTCATCTGAATTCTTTACTTTTTTTTTTTAAATCAAATTATTTAAAACCTGGGTGAAGAAGAGGAAAATGATTTATGAGGTTGTTTGGAAGGACCCTACCATTACAATTATGTTTCTCTAAATTTACCCCTCTTCTCCTCTAGATGCCTTTGTTTTCTGTAGGGCTATTAACTGGCTCTGTTTATTTATTTAGCTCATCCCTAAAGGACTGAAGGCTGAAGACCCTCTATCAAGTCATCTCAAGTAATCTCTTGCACAGCCACCCTCCTCCACACCCCTCTGACCTTTCACCCTTTTCTAACTTTGGGCCTCTTCCTGTCCCTGTTCCTGTCTGTCAAGTAGCTATCTTCTCTCTCCTCTCTGGACCAAGAGCTCAGCTCCCCTTCACTAGCATCCTGGGTATTTTGCTTGCTTCTCTCTGGTGTTGAATCCCAATTTTTTAGATGACATGACTTTCTTTTTCTTGGTCTACATTCTATCTTCACGCTTAACTAATAATTTTGCTAAGTATGGAATTCTGTGTCAGACAGAATTTTCCTTAGACTTTGAAGGCACTGTTCCATTGTCTTCCATAATCCTAGAGTTATACAATTTCACAGTGATGGATACCTGGTAGGTCCTTTCAATTTAGAAACACATTCTTTTATGTTCTGGGAAGTTTTCATGCATTATTTCTTTTATATTTATATTCTTCTCTCCATTTTCTTTGATCTCATTTTCCACCCACCTATCCGTAGAACTTCTATTCTGATGTTTGACCATCTGGATTGATCCTCCAATGTTCTTGTCTTTTTTCTTATTTTCCATCTCTATGCCATCTTGTTTTACTTTCTGTGAGATTTCTAGATTTTACCTTTTAATATCGACATTGTATTCAATTCTCCTGTTTTCATTTGACCATCTCACTCCTCCCTATTCTTGGTCATAGATCCCCAAGTCCTGAGCCCAGAGTCTGAGACCTGCCACATCTGCAGAAAGGAAACCACTTATTGGTTCTCATCAGAAGAAAAAAAATTGTAAGTATGCAAGGTGATGGATGTTAACTAGACTTATTGTTATTATTTCACAATGTATAAAAATATGGAATCATTATGTTGTGTACCTGAAACTAATCTAATGTTGTGTGTCACACCTCAATTTTAAAAAATTAAAAATAAAAATGGGGCACCTGGGTAGCTCAGCCGGTTGTGTGTCTGACTTCAGCTCAGGTCATGATCTCCCAGTTTGTGGGTTTGAGTCCCACGTCAGGCTCTGTGCTGACAGCTCAGAGCCTGGAACATGCTTCGAATTCGTGTTTCCCTCTCTCTGCCCCTCCCCCACTCACTCTATGGCTCTCTTTGTCTCTCAAAAATGAATCAATATTAAACAAATTAAAAAATTAAAAAAATATAAAAAGAGGAAACCATCTGTCTCTCTTGAGCAAAGTCAGCAGAGGGGGGATGGGAGTGGACTGTGTAGCCTAGCTTCATGGGTTTAGGAAGCGGATTTAATTCCCCCCTATGTAACCTTTCAATCAGCACTCCAGTTTCCAGCCTTATTCCATATCCCGGTCTTCAAAATTAATTTATGCCTCCAATTTCTTCAGAATTAACTGATGCCTCCAATTTCTGAGGCTTTCTGGAGGTTTCTGGAGTGAAAATATTCCATCTTGTCTTTTCCTACATGTAGGCTTGATCTTCAGCTTTCCTCAGTCTGCTAGGGTAAGGTGACACTAAGGCCTCTAGTTTCCAGCATCCAAAATTGTGTTGACATCTCCCCTTTGATGTGCTCTCTTTTCTCATAGTATTTGTCCACATGGGATTATGTCTTTTTTTAAAAATCTTTTTATCACCATTTCATTGGAATTTGGGGGAGGGATAAAAGAGTGTGCTTATCGCTCCTTATCAGGGAAATACAAATCAAAACCACACTCAGATACCACCTCACACCAGTCAGAGTGGCCAAAATGAAGAAATCAGGAGACTATAGATGCTGGAGAGGATGTGGAGAAACGGGAACCCTCTTGCACTGTTGGTGGGAATGCAAATTGGTGCAGCCACTCTGGAAAGCAGTGTGGAGGTTCCTCAGAAAATTAAAAATAGACCTACCCTATGATCCAGCAATAGCACTGCTAGGAATTTATCCAAGGGATACAGGAGTACTGATGCATAGGGGCACTTGTACCCCAATGTTTATAGCGGCACTCTCAACAATAGCCAAATTATGGAAAGAGCCTAAATGTCCATCAACTGATGAATGGATAAAGAAATTGTGGTTTATATACACAATGGAATACTACGTGGCAATGAGAAAAAATGAAATATGGCCGTTTGTAGCAACGTGGATGGAACTGGAGAGTGTGATGCTAAGTGAAATAAGCCATACAGAGAAAGACAGATACCATATGGTTTCACTCTTATGTAAATCCTGAGAAACATAACAGAAACCCATGGGGGAGGGGAAGGAAAAAAAAAAAAAAGAGGTTAGAGTGGGAGAGAGCCAAAGCATAAGAGACTGTTAAAAACTGAGAACAAACTGAGGGTTGATGGGGGGTGGGAGGGAGGGGAGGGTGGGTGATGGGTATTGAGGAGGGCACCTTTTGGGATGAGCACTGCGTGTTGTATGGAAACCAATTTGACAGTAAATTTCATATATTAAAAAATTTTAAAAAAAAGTGTGCTTAATATTACATATTTAAAGAGAATGCTCCCTGTTCCTCCTCTTCCTTCACTCCATCACTTTTTAGTTACAACTTTATTAAGGTATAATTCACATATCATGTAACTCACTCATTTACAGTTTGCAATACAGTTGGTTTTAGTATAGTCACAGAGTTGTGCGACCAACACCACAATCAATTTTAGAATGTTTTTGTCAACCCCAAAAGAAAACCTGTACCCATTAGCAACCACTGCTCACTCCCCCCCACCCCCCAATCCCTCCAGCCCTAGACAACCATGAATCTACTTACTATATCTATGGATTTGCTAATCCAAGCATTTCATATGATGGAATCAGACAAATATGCAGTCTTTTGTGACTGGCTTCTCTCACTTAGCATGAAGTTTCTATGATTCATCCATGTTGTAACAGGTCTCAGTATTTCATTTCTTTTTATTAATGACTGTTATTCCATTATAATATTGGAATGGGATAATCCATTTTCCAATAATATTAATATCATCCATCTGGATATACCACATTGTATCCATTGATATAACATTGATGGAGATTTGGGTGGTTTCCATTTTTTGGCTATTAAGAATAATGCAGCCAGGGCGCCTGGGTGGCTCAGTCGGTTAGGCGGCCGACTTCGGCTCAGGTCATGATCTCGAGGTCTGTGAGTTCTAGCCCCGCGTCGGGCTCTGTGCTGACAGCTCAGAGCCTGGAGCCTGCTTCATATTCTGTGTCTCCCTCTCTCTGACCCTCCCCCGTTCATGCTCTGTCTCTCCCTGTCTCAAAAATAAATAAACGTTAAAAAAAAAATTAAAAAAAAAGAATAATGCAGCTAGTAAACATTTGTGTCCAAGTTTGCGTATGAATACATGCTTTAATTTCTCTTGAGTATATACCTGTACCTGGAATTGCTGGGTAATTATATTTAATCTTTTTAGAAACTGCCAGACTCGTTTCCAAAGTGACTGCACTATTTTATATTCCTAGCAGTAGTGCATGAGGGTTCCACATACTCTGCATCCTCACCAACATTTGTTATTGTCTATCTTTTCCATTTTGGCCATCTTCATGGATGTGAAGTGATATCTCATTGTGGTTTTCATTTTCTTTTTCCTGGTAGATAATGATATCAAGAATCTTTCCATGTGCCTGTGAGTCATTTTGTGTGTCTTCCTTGGAGAAATGTCCAAATACGTTATCCATTTTTAAATTGGACTACTTGTTTTTTAAATTATTGGGTTGTGATTACATATATATTATATATATATATATATATATGCATGCATGTGATATATATATATATGTGCATGCATGTGTAAAATGTATTCTAGTGCCTTCTTCATTATATAATTTGCAAATTTTCTTCCATTCAGTGTGTTGTCTTTTCATTTTCTTGGTGGAGTACTTTTGCAATACCAAATATGTCCAGGGTACCTATTTTTTCTTTGGCTATTTGTGCTTTTGGTGTGATAGAATGAGTTACGAAGTGTTTCCTTCTACTCTTTTTTTTTAATGTTTTTATTTAGTTTTGAAAGACAGAGAGACAGAGCATGAGTGAGTGGGGGAGGGGCAGAGAGAGAGGGAGACACAGAATCCAAAGCAGGCTCCAGGCTCTGAACTGTCACCACAGAGCCCAACGCGGGGATCGAACCCACAAACTGCGAGATCTTGACCTGAGCTGAAGTCGACACTTAGCCAACTGAGCCACCCAGTGCCCCGTTCCCTTCTATTCTTTGGAAGAAACTGTAATAAGTTGGGATTAATTCTTCCTTGTTCTTTTTAAAAAAATTTTATTTAAATTCTTGTTAGTTAATGCACAGTATAATATTAGTTTCAGGTGTACAATATAGTGATTCAATAACTCCATACAACACTCAGAGCTCATCACAAGTGCACTCCTTAATTTCCATCACCTATTTAACCCATTCTCCCACTGACATCTGTCTGGTTACCATCAGTTTGTTCTCTGTAGTTCGAGTTCTTGGTTTATCTCTCTCTTTTTTGCCATCGTTCATTTGTTTTGTTTCTTATATACCACATATGAATGAAATCATATGGTATTTGTCTTTCTCTGGCTCATATATTTCACTTAGCATAATTCTCTCCATCTCTGTCCATGTCATTGCAAATGGCAAGATTACACTTTTTTTGGCCGAGTACTATTCCATTGTATATATATCCCACATCTTCCTTATCCATTCATCTCTTGATGAACACTTAGGCTATTTCCATAATTTGGCTATTGTAGATAGTACTGCTAAAATGTCAAGATGCATGTATCCCTTTGAATTAGTATTTTTGTATTCTTTGGGAATACCTAGTAGTGCAATTGCTGTGTCATAGGGTAGTTCTATTTTGAACTTTTTGATGAATCTCCATACTGTTTTTTCAAAGTGGCTGCACCACTTTGCATTTCCACCAACAGTGTAAGAGATTTCTCCTTTCTCCATATCCTTACCAATACTTGTTGTTTCTTGTGCTTTTGATTTTAGGCATATTGACAGGTGTGAACTAATACCTCATTGTAGTTTTGATTTGTATTTCCCTGATGATGATTGATGTTGAGCACGAACATCTTTTCATGTGTCTGTTGGCCATCTGTATGTATTCTTTGGAAAAATGTCTGTTCATGTCTTCTGCCCATTCTTAATTGGATTATTCATCTTTTGAATATGGACTTTTATAAATTCTTTATATATTACATACTAACCCCTTATCAGGTATGCCATTGCAAATATATTCTTCCATTCTGTAGGTTGCCTTTTTGTTTTGTGATTGTTTCCTTCACTGTGCAGAGGCTTTTAATTTTGATGAAGTCCCATTAATTTATTTTTGCTTTGGTTTCCCTTATCTCAGGAAACATATCTAAAAGGAAGTTGCTACAACTAATATCAAAGAGATTACTGCCCGTATTCTCCTCTAGGGTTTTTGTGGTCTCAGGTCTTTAATTAATTTTGAATTTATTTTTGTGTTTTTACCAAACACAAAAGTGGTCCAGTTTCATTCTTTTGCATGTTTCCGTCCAGTTTTCCTAACACCATTTGTTGAAGAGATGGTCTTTCCCATTGGATATTCTTTCCTGCTTTGCTGAAGATTAATTGACCATACAGTTGTGGGTTCATTTCTGGCAATTCTGTTCTACTGATGAATGTGTCTATTTCTGTGCCAATATCCTATTGTTTTGATCACTTCTTTAATTGTTTTGAAAGAATTCACCAGTGAAGATATGCTGGCTTGCACTGTTCTTTGTGGGTAGTTTTACAATTACTAATTCAATCTGCTTATTATAAGTCTCTTTAGATTTTCCATTTCTCTTTGGGTTAATTTCAGTAGTTTGTGTCTTTCTAGGAAATTTTCCATTTCATCTCCTTCCATTTATGTCTATTTTTCCGAGACATCAGGAGTAGAAAAATCTAGGTCAAGGTAATATGGTGGTGTGTCTGGGCTTCAGTATTCTGTATGAAATTGTGCAGGTTGTAATGATTTGAGCTATCCTCTTCTAAGTTATGTGGTGCACAAGTTGTGGGCAAACATGGTGGAGATCTTAAATAGCAGATGTGTTAAATGTGCCAACTTTGGAGACAGACCATCTGGGTTTGAATCCTTTTTCTACCACTTCCCAGAGGCTTTGGGAAAATTACTTAATCTAATTAGTTAATAGTTTTCTTCTATTTGGGGCACCTGGGTGTCTCAGATGATTAAGCGGCTGACTTTGGCTCAGGTCATGGTCTCACAGTTCCCTGAGTTCGAGCCCCACATTGGGCTCTGTGCTGACAGCTTAGAACCTGGAACCTGCTTTGGATTCTGTGTCTCCTTCTCTCTCTGCCCCTCCCCTGCTCATGCTCTGTCTCTATCTCTCTCAAAAATAAACATTTTTTAAAAAGTTAAAAAAATAATTTTCTTCTATGTAAATAATAGTATTTTCTTTAGGGTTTATTATCTGTGAGGATTAAGTGACACAACACATGTAAAGTGCTTAAAATAATGTGTGATTCAGTAAATTTTATTTCTTATTTGTATTTATAGCCTTCACTATATGCTTCCTGAGGTTAGAAATGGGATTTTTTTTCTTTTTTTTTTTTTTTTGTTGCTGAAAGCTTGGTACCTATCAAAATGCCTGGTCCATAATAGGAGGTCAGTATTGTTTGTTTAATGTTTTCATGTCAAAGAACTGGACTGAAGGACAAACTGCTAGTTTAGGTATTGATTAGAGCATTGGTTGATAATGAATGCCAACTAGAAGAGACCAGAGGTATGATGAAGCTAGCTTGGCCCTTGTTGGGATTAACAGAGTTATACATGGCTTAAATAAAGTCGTGGAGCATATACCTATAAAATTTGCACTTGACATAAAGTTATGTGGGAGAACAAAGTTTGGGTAGGTATGTATTTGTGTATACACATTCCTCTTCTTGGGTCCTAAAATAACAACTGCATAAGTAAACAACAGAAATGGGTGATTTACAACAACACAAAAAATTCTAGGGGTTCTTTCCAATAATAAATTCATTATGAATTAACGGTTGAGAAACAATAGCAATCTGAAAGTACAATCATTGTGTGTGGAACAAGGGAGGGGACAGGCACACACAGAGGTGTATTGTGGCTTCACCCCTTTGCAGCATTTGAGGGGAAAATTTTACTATTTCTTCTAATAAACTAGATATAGACCCTCAAGCAACAGGCAACAGACAATCTGTTTTATGAATATGATCAGCGTATTATTTCTTATGCTCTTAGCAGACAGGTTGCTGTATCCTAGGTACAGCATGTCCTCATGATTGATATAGGGATGCATTCTCCTGTCACTGAATTATCACTGAATGGGAGTTGGCCTTTTTTGTAGGCATAAGACTTAGGCTCCTCAGATTTCACACAAAGTTGTCAATCCTATTTTCAGCCCAGTTGAACTGAAACATGGAACAAGGGTACCTGTTAGAACTCACTAGTACTCAATTTCTTTCAAAACTGGAACCAAGAGAAATAATATTAATGGAAATCTAACATGAAGGCTATGTAATCTATCCATACACACTCTAAAATTTGTCCCTGAATGAAGCCTATGAGAGAGTTAGACTTGGAAAGCAGTGTTGTGTGGTTCATGTGGAATTGCTATGATTTCATGGACTTTGGCATGAGAGTATCAAACTGTATATATTAAAGATTGTTGTAGGAAGCAACCTTATGAGGTATGTCTTTGACTTTATATTATTCAACATTTTTTCATTATAACATGGTTTCCTAGAATAATTGTTTGAATTAAGCCTGGAAGAGAGGTTTTCCTGGGCAAAAATGATAGAGGATGTAGTGTTGGGGAGGGACAAGGAAGCATTAGAGGTGAAAAAGTACAGTGTGTACATGGGAAGTGATGGTTATCTCAGTGTACCTGGAATGAGGCATACAACTAGGACTGGAAAATAGAATATACCTATATTGAATACAGGCCACAGAATGGATGTTATCTGGGAATAAAAGGAACATCACTCATTTGTAAGAATATGATTTCAGTGCTTACTCTTTGACAGGTACTGGATGTAGAGTGACAAATAAATGGACATAATGCTTGACACCCTAGAGCTATTATGACCAGTGAGACAGAAAATAATCTAGTAAGTAAAATCCAATAAGGAAATACTTACGTTCTCCCTTTGGATTCAAAGAACTGGTTGCTAGGAGAGAACAGAATGAAAGAAATCTTTAGAAAGGGTGAGTTCATCTCTGAGGAGATGACATTGAGCCAGAGACCTGAAGGATGAGAGGTGGAAGCAGGCGGAGAGGGGAGTTGGTGCAAAAAGGAACAATGGTTGAGAAGGCACTGGAGTGGGAACTGCTCAGGGAAGGAAAAAGACCAGCGAGGCTGGAATATGGTGAGGGAGGAAGGAAGCAACAGGGAAGATGGGAAAGTAAGCCACACCCAGTCGTGTAGAAAACATAGTATTGACTGGGAATTATTCTAAGTACAGGCACGTGGGTGGCTCAGTCGGTTAAGCATCTGACTTCAGCTCAGGTCGTGATCTCGAAGTCCATGAATTTGAGTCTGATGTGGGGCTCTGTGCTGACAGCTTGGAGCCTCAAGCCTGCTTCAGATTCTTTGTCTCTCTCCCTCTGCCCCTCCCCCATTTTCTCTCTCTCTCTCTCTCTCTCTCTCTCTCTCTCAAAAATAAATAAAAACATTTTTTAAAAAAGGAATTATTCTAAGTGCAAGGAGACGCTTTTTACAGACTTTTTGAAAATTCCGTGTGTGTTTTGTGTGTGTGTGTATGTGTGTGTGTGTGTGTGTGTGTATGCACGTGCATGCATGCATGTGTGTTAAGATCCACTGATAACTCAGTACAAGGTTTGGATTAGGGCATTTTGTAAAAAGCAGGAAGAATTGGAAAGAAGTTAAGGCTGGGCAGTCAGAACTTTTGCTAAAAATCTTAGCAAACGTTTTTTGTAAAGGGCCTGATAGCAAGTATTTTGGGCTTTGAGGCCAGTCTCTGTCTCAACCGCTCAGCTTTGCTATCATAGTGTGAAAGTACCCATCGATGACCCAGGAATAAATGAGTGTGGCTGTGTTCCAGTAAAACTTTATTTATCAAAGTAGGTGGGGGGGGGCAGATTTGGTTCTGGGACCTCAGGGCATTAAAGATGTGCCAGTGGGTATGAAGAGCAAGGATAGTTCAGGAAGGAGCTAGGGTGAATTGTGAGGCTTCATGACTCCACACAGGAGCTGAGATGGAAGGCTTCTAGAGATGGGGTTTAAAGCCTCGGTTACAGAGAATGGTGGTATTATTATTAGCAGTAGTGGGGGTCTATGGAAATCAGGACCAAAAGCTGCTTTTAGAGGCAAATTATGCATTTGCTTTTAGTTTCTACACAGTTTCTACCAAATTTTCAATTGCATTTGGCCAGTGTGGAAACATCCAGAAGTCTGGCAGTTGGAAATTATATCCAAGGCTCATGCAGGTTGTGAGCAAACTGTGTACTGGATCCCTTGTCTCTTTTTGAAGGCGGGATGATTTCTCTGATTTGGCCCACAAGATGGCTATGATATGACTGTCCCTTTTACCATTAAGGGGCACTCTCTGGAAGGTAAAGATTCAGCTGAAAAATGCTCTCCTCTCGAAAGGACTTTGAAAGTTTTATTCTCTTTACAGGGATGCATTTGTGTGTGAGTGAATGTGGTAAAAACCATTGCAGAGGCCACGGAAAGTGTCACCACCTAGACTCTAAGACCTGATCTTTACTGCCCACCTGCTTATACTCACCAACCTTTGTCCCACATTTTTCCTGAAAAGCAAAACCACCCCTCTGATGGTAAGGACTGCCCTGACAAGACCTCCTGCCAGACCAGACCACCCAGATCACTTTGAACTTAACCTCTGACACACACCTGCATAGATGGAACATGGAGTGGGCTCTAGAATGACTAATGACTACCTTTACCTGATTATAATATTAAAATCTGTGTCCAGGAAGGAGCACAAGCATCGTTTACATAACATACAATGTGTATATAAGCATGTTTCCTTAAGATGCATGTGTGACCTTATGCCCGCCTCCGCATATGATGACAAGGCTTCCCTATCTGAATATTCATCATTACCTGAAATAAAATGAATCCATTCACCCTTGCTCAAGGAATCCCAGGTCTGGATTCCTGGAGTCACAGCCAGTCATTCCCTGTGTTCTCCTTACTTGCTGCAAATAAAGTTTATTTTGTACAACAACTCAACCTGGTGCAGTTTCTGACTCACCAAGGGAGTGAACTTATGTTGGTTCCGTTACAAAAGGTCAGTAATGCTTCTGGCTCTCTGCAGCTAGCACCAATCACCAGATGCCACATGTGATTTGGACGCCTTGTCTTCCCCAAAGAAAACTGTCTCCTGGAGTGGTTTTCCCAATTTGGGGTCACCCTTAGTTTTAGCATATCTGTGTCTTAAAATATATTGCTATCCATCACACTGATACACTTTGCATTTGTTTATTATTTAAATCCTGGAAGATACATTTGTTTAGTATAAGATGCAAAGTATGCCTGAAAAATAACCTGAAGCTATTGTAGCAGAGGATGGGAATCAGGGTGTGGCTTTGCTTCGGATGGCAGCATGGTTCTTACAGAATTCTGTGCTTTGCGTTTTATGGGTGGGTCTGGCAAACTGGGGGGCAATTGTACTCTTTGATGCAGCCCTAGGGTTAGAAAACTGGAGTAGAAAAAGGACAGGTGTAGTTAACATCAGGCCTCTTATACACCTTAGGATAGTTGTCTAGCATAGTGAGACCTTTCATAAATTCTTGCCCTCCCTTTTCCTCAAACGTCTGTTCTAAAACCTCCCTGTATCCTGTATTCTCATTGGGGTGGCTGACCCTTACAATTTGCCCCCAGTGGTCATGTCTGAGCCAAGTTATATCTTCCTTTTCCTGTCCCCTTCTTTTGGAGGAAACTCCTCCTCTCCCACAACCCCTCCTCCTATGATATAAACAAGGACTGTCATCATTTTACAAGTCCTTAGCTCCCTGGCCACAGTGATGGGTCCAGAAATGGCCCATGAGTTTTCCTTTGTAGGTTTTTAAATGGGAATTGCCCCACTCTGGTGACAGAACAGGGGCAAGTTTGCAGCGGCTGTGCCTTGTCCACAGCTGGGTAACAAGAGCCTGTGTGCAGACAGAGAGGATGAGGAGCGCCCCAGGAGAACAGCATGAAGGCAGGGCCAGGGGAGCCCAGGGGATGCTCAGGTATCTGTTTTCTGCTGAGGTCTTTAGGGCCGCTCTCCCTGTTCTGCTCAAAGCTGGGGAGATAAGCTTTCTCTTTGATTCTCTGATTCTCTGAATCTTACAGCAAATCCCTTGTTTGCTTAAGTCATTTAGAGTTGAGGTTCTTTAATTTGCCATTTTATAAGGTTTTGGAGTATGGGAACAAGCATCATAATAAAGTATTCTTCCACAGTCACACCATCAAAACAGTCATCTACTCTGATTGTTCTGAATGGATGAGTGGAGGCACCACCTTCATGTAGTTTATCAGAATTAGCCTCATGACATTCAGAATTTGAGACAGGGGCTGTCCCTGAGAGCATAGGCCACTAGAACACTTGGGACAGGTCTTGTGATGAGAAATCCCATTTTATAGCCTAATGATAGCTAGCTAAGGAGGGATAAATGGGGGAGATGATCTGGAGTCTGTCTCCCCAGAAAGGGTGTTTAGTTCTGACTTTGTGCTGGGAGAAAGACCAGTTCGACTCTCTTGGTTTTCCTTCAAGCGGCCCCAGTCCATTGGTCTATCTTTATTGTTCACTACTGAGACAATCTGACTACTGAAACTTTCCCTGAAGATGGCTTCTGCTTTCTTGCCTCTGTCTTAAAACAGAGTTCCCCTCCTCCCCTCACTTCTACACCTACTGAAATCCTATGTATACTTCAAAGCTTATTGAAGTTGACACACTTTCTATGAAGCCAATCTTATTGATCCAGCTAAAACTAATCTCTGCCTCCTTAATTTACAATAGGGATTTTATAGTTCCCTTAGCATTTATGTATTACCTCTTCCAGTAGTCACAGGTACTCATTCTTATGCCAGTTTGTAAAACATTAGGTCAGGATATTGGCCTATATACTTTCTTTTTGTTTTTTTTTTTCATTTAATTTATTATTTTTTTAAATTTACATCCAAATTAGTTAGCATATAGTGCAACAGTGATTTCAGGAGTGGATTCTTTCATGTCTCTTACCCATTTAGCCCATCCCCCCTCCCACAACCCCTCCAGTAGCCCTCAGTTTGTTCTCCATATTTATGAGTCTCTTATGTTTTGTCCCTCTCCCTGTTTTTATATTATTTTTGTTTCCCTTCCCATAAATTCATCTGTTTTGTATCTTAAATTCCTCATATGAGTGAAGTCATATGATATTTGTCTTTCTCTGACAGACTAATTTCACTTAGGATAATACCCTCTAGTTCTATCCATGTAGTTGCAAATGGTGAGATTTCATTCTTTTTGATTGCTGAGTAATAATCCATTGTGTGTGTGTGTGTGTGTGTGTGTGTACCACCTCTTGTTTATTCATTTATCCATCGATGGGCATTTGGGCTCTTTCCATACTTTGGCTATTGTTGATAGTGCTGCTATAAACATTGGGGTGCATGTGCTCCTTTCAAACAACATACCTGTATCCCTTGGATAAATACCTAGTAGTGCAATTGCTGGGTCATAGGGTAGTTCTATTTTAATTTTTGAGGGGCCTGCATACTGTTTTACAGAGTGGCTGCAACCAGTCTGCATTCCCACCAGCAGTGCAAAAGAGATCCTCTTTTTCCACATCCTTGCCAACATCTGTTGTTGCCTGAGTTGTTAATGTTAGCCATTCTGACAGGTGTGAGGTGATATCTCATTGTGGTTTTGATTTGTATTTCCCTGATGATGAGTGATGTTGAACATTTTTTCATGTGTCAGTTGGCCATCTGGACGTCTTCTTTGGAGAAGTGTCTGTTCATGTCTTTTGCCCATTTCTTCACTGGATTATTTGTTTTTTGGGTGTTGAGCTTGATAAGTTCTTTATAGATTTTGGATACTAGCACTTTATCTGATATGTCATTTGAAAGAATCTTCTCCCATTCCATTGGTTGCCTTTTAGTTTTGCTGATTGTTTCCTTCGCTGTGCAGAAGGTTTTTATTTTGATGAGGTCCCAATAGTTCATTTTTGCTTTTGTTTCCCTTGCCTCGGGAGACGTGTTGAGTAAGAAGTTGCTGTGGCCAAGGTAAAAGAGGTTTTTGCCTGCTTTCTCCTCAAGGATTTTGATGGCTTCCTGTCTTACATTTAGGTCTTATATTCATTTTGAGTTTATTTTTGTGTATGGTAAAAGAAAGTGGTCTAGGTTCAATCTTCTGCATGTCGCTGTCCGGTTTTCCCAGCACCACTTGCTGAAGAGACTGTCTTTATTCCATTGGATATTCATTCCTGCTTTGTCAAAGATTAGTTGGCCCTACGTTTGTGGGTCAGTTTCTGGGTTCTCTATTCTGTTCCATTGATCTGACTGTCTGGTTTTGTGCCAGTACCATACTGTCTTGATGATTACAGCTTTGTAATACAGCTTCAAGTCCGGGATTGTGATGCCTCCTGCTTTGATTTTCTTTTTCAAGGTTACTTTGGCTATCTGGGGTCTTTTCTGGTTCCATACAAATGTTAGGATTGTTTGTTCTAGCTCTGTGAAGACTGCTGGTGTTATTTTGACAGGTATTGCATTGAATATCTGTAGATTGCTTTGGGTAGTATCGACATTTTAACAATATTTGTTCTTCCTATCCAGGAGCACGGAATCTTCTTCCATTTTTTGGTGTCTTCTTCAATTTCTTTCATAAGATTTCTATAGTTTTCAGTGTATAGACTTTTCACCTCTTTGGTTAGATTTATTCTTAGGTATTTTATGGTTTTTGGTGCAGTTGTAAATGAGATCAATTCCTTGATTTCTCTGTTGCTTCATTGTTGGTGTATAGGGATGCAACTGATTTCTGTGCATTGATTTTATGTCCTGTGACTTTGCTGAATTCATGGATCAGTTCTAACAGTTTTTTGGTGGAATCTCTTGGGTTTTCCATATCGAGTATGATGTCATCTGCAGAGTGAAAGTTTGACCTCCTCCTGGCCAATTTGGATGCCTTTTATTTCTTTGTGTTGTCTGATTGCAGAGGCTAAGACTTCCAATACTATGTTGAATAACAGTCTTGTTCCTGACCTTAGGTGGAAAGTTTCAGTTTTTTCCCCACTGAGGATGATATTAGTGTTGAGTATTTCATATATGGCTTTTATGATCCTTCTATCCCTACTTTCTTAAGGGTTTTTATCAAGAAAGGATGCTGTATTTTGTCAAATGCTTTCTCTGCATCTATTGAGAGGATCATATGATTCTTGTTCTTTCTTTTATTGATGTGATGAATCACATTGATTGTTTTGTGGATATTGAACCAGCCCTGCGTCCCGGGTATAATCCCCACTTGGTCATGGTGAATAATTTTTTTAATGTTGATGGATCTTGTTGGCTAATATCTTGTTGAGGATTTTTGCATCCATGTTCATCAGGGAAATTGGTCTATAGTTCTTTTTAGTGGGGTCTCCTGGTTTTGAAATCAAGGTAATGCTGGCTTCATAGAAAGAGTTTGGAAGTTTTCCTTCCATTTCCATTTTTTGGAACAGCTTCAAGAGAATAGGTGTTAACACTTCCTTAAATGTTTGGTAGAATTCCCCTGGAAAGTCACCTGACCCTGGACTCTTGTTTTTTGGGAGATTTTTTTATTACTAAATTGATTTCTTCACTGGTTATGGATCTGTTCAAATTTTCTATTTCTTCCTGTTTCAGTTTTGGTAGTGTATATGTTTCTAGGAATTTGTCCATTTCTTCCAGATTGCCCATTTTATTGGCATATAATTGCATATAATATCCTCTTATTATTGTTTTTATTTCTGTGGTGTTGGTTGTGATCTCTCTTTTCATTCTTGATTCTACTTATTTGGGTCCTTTCCTTTTTCTTTTTTCTCAAACTGGCTAGTGGTTTATCAATTTTGTTAATTCTTTCAAAGAACCAGCTTCTGGTTTCATTGATCTGTTCTTTGTTTTTTTTTTTGGTTTCGATAACATTGATTTCTGCTCTAATCTTTATTATTTCCTATCTTCTGCTGTTTTTGGGTTTTATTTGCTGTTCTTTTTCAAGCTCTTTAAGGTTTAAGGTTAGGTTGTGTGTCTGAGACCTTTCTTCCTCCTTTAGGAAGGCCTGGATTGCTGTATACTTCCCTCTTATGACTGCCTTTGCTGAATCCCAGAAGTTTTGGGCTGTGGTGTTATCATTTTCATTGGCTTCAATGTACTTTTTAATTTCTTCTTTAACTTCTTGGTTAGCCCATCCTTTCTTTAGTACGATGTTCTTTAGTCTCCAAGTATTTGTTATCTTTACGAATTTTTTCTTGTGGTTGATTTTGAGTTTCATAGTGTTGTGGTCTAAAAATATGCATGGTATGATCTCGATCTTTTTGTACTTGTTGAGGGCTGATTTGTGTCCCAGTATGTGGTTTATTCTGGAGAACATTCCATGTGCACTGGAGAAGAATGTATATTCTGCTGCTTTAGGATGAAATGTTCTGAATATATCTATTAAGTCCATCTTGTCTGTGTCATTCAAAGCCATTGTTTCCGTGTTGATTTTCTGTTTAGATGATCTGTCCATTTCTGTAAGTGGGGTGTTGAAGTCCCCTCCTATTATGGTATTATCAATAAGGTTTTTATGTTTGTGATTAATTGATCTATATATTTGGGTGCTCCGCATTTGGAGTGTAAATGTTTACAATTGTTAGGTATTCTTGGTGGATAGACCCCTTCATTATGATATAATGCCCTTCTTCATCTCTTGTTGCAGTCTTTATTTTAAATTCTATATTTTCTGATATAAGTATGGCTATTCTGGCTTTCTTTTGTTGACCATTAGCATGATAGATGGTTCTCTATCCACTTACTTTCAATCTGAGGGTATCTTTAGGTCTAAAGTTGGTCTCTTGTAAACAGCATATAGATGGATCTTGTTTTCTTATTTATTCTGTTACACTATGTCTTTTGATTGGAGCATTTAGTCTATTGACATTTAGAGTAAGTGCTGAAAGATATGAGTTTATTGCCATTATGTTTCTTGTAGAGTTGGAGTTTGGTGGTGTTCTCTGGTCCTTTCTAGTCTTTGTTTAGTCTTTGTTGCTTTTGGTCTTTTTTTTTTTTTTTCGTCTTTTTTCCCCTCAGAGAGTCCCTCTTAAAAGTCTTGCAGAGCTGGTTTAGTGGTCACAAACTCCTTTATTTTTGTTTGTCTAGGAAACTTTTAATCTCTCTTTCTATTTTGAATGACAGCCTTGCTGGATAAAGAATTCTTGGCTGCATATTTTTCTGATTCAACACATTGACTATATCCTGCCACTCCTTTCTGGCCTGCAAAGTTTCTATGGATAGGTCTGCTGTGAATCTGATCTGTCTTCCCTTGCAGGTTAAGGACTTTTTTTCCCTTGCTGCTTTCATGATTCTTTCCTTGCCTGACTATTTTGTGAATTTGACTATAATATGCTTTGTTGATGGTTGGTTTTTGTTGAATCTTATGGGAGGCTTCTGTGCTTCCTGGATTTTGAAGTCTGTGCCTTTCCCCAGGTTAGTAAAGTTTTCCCCTATAATTTGCTCACATAACCCTTCTACCCCTTTTTCTCTCTCTTCCTCTTCTGGGACCCCTATGATTCTGATGTTGTTCCTTTTTAATGAGTCACTGACTTCTCTAATTCTTAAATCGTGCTCTTTTGCCTTAGTATCCCTCTTTTTTTTTTTCTGTTTCATTATTCTCCATAAGTTTGTCCTGTATATCGCTGATTTGCTTCTCTGCCTCATCCATTCTTGCCACTGTGGCATACATTTGAGATTGCAGTTTAGTTATAGCATTTTTATTTCATCCTGACTAGGCTTTACTTCTTTTATCTCTGCAGAAAGAGATTCTAATCTATTTTTGACCCCAGCTAGTATTTTTATTATCGTGATTCTAAATTCTGGTTCAGACATCTTGTTTGTGTCTGTGTTGATTAAGTCCCTGGATGTCTTCTTTCTTTTGGGGTAAATTCCTGCGGAGTTCTGTGGTTCGGGTTGTGCAGATTGTTGCGTTAATCCTCAAATCAGTTTTCTAGGTGTGCAGGATGGTTTAGTGTTGATCTGGCTGTATTTCATGGACATGAGATGCAAAAAAAAAAACTTCCATGCTGTTCCGCCATCTTGGCTCCTCTCCCCTATAATTTCTTTTTATTTTTAAGTTTATTTATTTATTTTGAGAGAGAGGGAGAGTGAACATGAGTGGGGGAGAGGAAGTGAGAGAGGGAGTGAGGGAATCCCATAGCAGGCTCCCTGCTGTCAGCTCAGAGCCAACTCGGGGCTCAGTCTCATGAACCATGAGATCATGACCTGAATTGAAATCAAGAGTCAGATGCTTAGCCAACTGAGCCACCCAGGCACCCCTGGCCTATATAATTTCTAAACTCTTGCAGTAATTCTGTAATTCTGTAATTTCTGTGATTCTATAACTGTTCACAAACTTAGGGTGCAGATAAGGCACATCTTTTTATATTTTTAATGATTACCATAATACCTCTTATCTCTCATTATTTTCCAGCTTTATTGAGACATAATTGACATATAACATTGTGTAAGTTTAAGATATACAACTTGTTTATTTGATATACTTACTGTTCTCAAGCAATTACCACTAGAGCATTAGCTAACACTGCCATCACCTCATATACTTTCTTTTCTTTTTTCTTTTTCAATTTTTTAAACATTTTATTTATTTCTGAGAGACAGAGAGAGATAGAGCACAAGTGGGGGAGGGGCAGAGAGAGAGGGAGACATAGAATCCAAAGCAGGTTCCAGGCTCTGAGCTGTCAGCACAGAGCCTCATGTGGGGCTCAAAGCCATGAACCGTGAGATCATGACCTCAGCTGAAGTTGGACGCTTAACAAACTGAGTGACCCAGGCACCCCTGCTATTTATTTTTTGTGATGAGAACATTTAATATCTACTCCCTTAGCAGCCTTCAAGTATATAACACTATATGGTTAACTGTAAACCACCACACTGTACATTAGGTCCTTTATTGTCAAGAGTTTGGTATGTCTTCCTTGATACTTCCCCTCTTCCTGAAATACCCAATAACTAGGAAGGCTAGTTCCAATAGAACATTCTGCCATGAACTTAACCACATGTGGCTATTGAACATTTGAAATGTGGCTCATCCAAATTAAAAACTCAACTTTTAATTTTAATTAATTTGGATTCAAATTTGAACAGCTACAATGTTTCATCCAACCTCTGTACCCAAGTGGAATATCACTGGACTCAGTAACCACAGTAGCTGATGCTTCCCATCACCAACTAGGTTGCTTAGTGAAGTTCAGTGCTGCATTGCCTTCTTATGATTGCTGGTCACTTGCTGTGAAGGGAGATATAATAGAATCCTGTTTTCCTACTGCAGATCTTGAGGGGTATGAGCCTACTCCCTCAGGCTAACCTTGGCTACACTGATCATGGTTGGACTCCAAGGCTGGTAGTATTCTTATTCATGTTTCTGTGCAAATCTACCACCCAGGACTCGAAGCAACCAAGTCAGCAACAGAGGTGATTCAGTTGTTTATCATCTCATGGACCCAGAATTACAGACCCTTCTTTGTCTAGGTATCCATCACTTAGAGGCAGATGGATTTCCCTTTTGAATCCTCAGAAGAACAAAAGATTTGTCTTTGGATTTCTCCAAACATAGACCTTTCAACAAGGATTCAGCTATCAGGAGTTTATTTAGGAGGTGATGAGGAAATATCAGGAAGGGGTCGAGAAGTAAAATAGGGAGGTGAAGAAAGCTGGTGAAGGATAACGTATCAGTTTCCCCAGGCACCTGAAGCTCAACCCTCCTCGGGAACTCTAGACGGTAGTGTAAAACATGCTTCAGAGTTATCTCAGCTCAACGAATAAAATGGTTTGTATCCACCCACTCCCTACTGGTCATTTGCTGAGGCCTTCTCCTGCAGGCATGACCTCCCAGCACTCTCAGCATGCTCTGAGGGTGGCAGAGTGTGTTCCCACTGCTAGAAGAAAGACTTTAGGCAGAGTTACAATAATTTGCAGTAAGAAGTCACTGGAACGTAGGGTCGCCTGAGTGGCTCAGTCAGTTAAGCATCTGACTTTGGCTCAGGTCATGATCTTGCAGTTCACGAATTTGAGCCCCATGTCGGGCTCTGTGCTGACAGCTCAGAGCCTGGATTCTGCTTTGGATTCTGTGTCTTCTTCTCTCCCTCTGCTCCTCCCCTGATCACTCTCTGTTTCTCTCTCAAAAATAGTAAATAAACATTTTTTTAAAAAGTCACTGGATCATAGAGGTGAATAAGGGGTGACGGTACATGCTCCAGGGTCCTGGACAATGGAGCCCTCATACTTCCTTCTATAAAGACTGGCTGCCTTAACTGGTTCTGGGGTGCTCACACCTCCTTTCTATGGATGGCACCCCCAGAAGTGTCTCACAAGAGAAACAGAATCTGCTTATAATTGTAAAACGGGGAATCATCTCTGATAAGCTACCCCATTTCAACTTGATTTGTCTGTTAGGTAATATACTGACCATTCAATAAGAACATCAAATAAAACTTGTATGTGGTCTGAAAAGCACGATAAAAATTAAATTGAAACCACCATACGTTCTAACAGTAGCACCAGCTTTGTGTAAAGGAAAGGGGTTTAGAATTTGAAGATTCTTACAATTTCCAACTTTAAATGCACACATTTTCATAAATACTTGCCTTCTCCAGTTTCAGTAGAAATGAGCAGTATTTTGCTGGCAGAAGGTGAATGGGATATATGAGGTCCCATGTGCACAAAGTGCAAAAAACAATTTTTGAAAGATAAATCTGTTCTTAAATAAAGTCAGGTAGAATTTAGTGATATGAGAGTCACTCTGGAAGTGAGTCAGTGTTCCTTCATGGGAAAAGCTTTTAGCTTTGTTTAATATGGATCATTTTAGAAAGCTTATTGGTGACGATATCTCTTATCACTACTTCCCAAGACCTGGAATAAAAGGATTTTTGAGTTTACATTTAATTGCAAATTTAATTTAGTCTATATGCAAAGATTTATAATCTCTCCAGATAGGTGAGGTATCAATAATAGAGGGGCTGCTGGGCAGTCTGCCACTTCTCATTGAATATTCAGTGTGTGATATGCAGATTTATCTTATAAATATCACTGCTTATAGCCTTGTAAATTCAGAGATACATCATCTATAGTTCAGCTTTGAATGTAGAGCAAATGAAGGAAGAATGGATTTTTTAAATGAAAAGATCAAAAGGATAATTAATATTTCATAATCCTAATTACATTTTCCACTGCACATTGATTTTTGATGCTACTTGGGGTGTAAGGTGTGATTATTGCTTTCACAGACAAATCAGATAATCTGGTCACAAACCCAAATGTAAAAAAGGTAATGTGAACATCTTGTTTGTCTTGAGAAATTAGTCATTAAGTTCCTCAATTAGCTCTGTGCTTATTCTGGGGAAATCGCATTACACAAGTGAAGAAGATTGTAAACTTTTAGAATAAGAAGCAAGTCATTAAGCATGTTAGTTTGGAGCCCGCTGGTGACAAATGTGTGAAGTGGTAGGTTGTGGGGGGAAGAGGAACCCTGACCCGAGGAGCATGGAATAAATCCTGTGCATTTACAGGCAAGATAGGATTTAACAGATCACCTGGTACCGTAGATTGGTCAGTGCTTCTGTGCTAGTGAACACCTGATCCTTGAGGCCAGCCAGAATTACCTCTGCAAATTTACCCACTGATCCAGTAGAGGTGAGCTACATACACCAACCAGGGCTAGAGGGAATTTCCTAGGACTATATGCTTTTGATCATGATGCACTTTCCCTTTGGCCTCATTGTTCTATCCTGAAGCATTGGCTTTAAGACTATAAGACTTTAATTCCTACTTCTGAGCAACTCTTAGATTTAGCTCACTTAACCCACTTTCTGAAATCTCAACTCTTTCTCTACTTTACCCTTCCTTGCTCCAGTGACTCTCTGCATCAGCTGAAAAGTCCCTGCTTCATTCTCTATTCTGGTGACTTAGCTAATCTCCAGCTGGGTTACCTCCCAACATTTTGGGGGTTGAGGTAGGATTTGGGGGAGAAAGGGAAGGAGAGATCCAGATCACAAACTCTTGGAAGGTGACTAGAACTTCACATTCTGCACCTGCTGCAGAGTGTGCTAGGATCAGAGATGGCAAGACAAGATGGGGGCCAATGTGGGAATCTTGGAGACTTAGACAGGAGTAAGAGACCCAGTTCTAATTTACAGGCAGAGATTGAATTTTATGTAAATTAGAATATGCTAGGTTGCACTGTTATAACACACAGCCAGGAATAAGTGTTTTGACATCTAGAAGTTTACTTATACAACGTATCTAGTGTGGTGAGGTGTAATGATCTGCTTCACACAGTCACTCAGGAACCCAGGCTCACCAGGGCTCTGCTATTTTAGTAGCTGCAACATCTGAGTGGTGTAGACTTTGCACTCCACAACAGGAGAAATTAGACCAGAGACTCTGGCATAGCCTTTATCTGCCTCAGTGTGAAAGTGATATTTGTCACTTTTGGTCACATTTTACTTGCTAGAACTAGTCAGAGTGCCCTGTAATTTTAGGGGCATCAGGAAACATAGAAGAGTAAGTATAATATTTGGTGACAATTATGTCTCCACCATGAGATCCGTGGGTGAGAATCCCCTCAGGGGTAGGCAGGGGTGCTGCTGATGAAGTACAGGCCAGAAATTTGGAGAAGTAAGTACAAAGGAATCCATCAAAAGAGAGGTGGAGGAAGGTAACAGGAGAGCCTGGTCTGGGAGGAAATACCAGGAACTCAGCTAGCTGAGTTCTCAACCTGACCGCGAGGATGGCCCGGGTCAGTACTGACATGCAGGATCTGAAAGTAACTTTCTTTTTTTTTTTTTTTTAAGTTTTATTTTGTTTATTTTTTTAAATGTTGATTTATTTTTGAAAGAGAGAGAGATAGAGACAAAGGGAGGGAAAAACAGATAGAGAGGGAGACAGAGGATCTGAAGTGGGATCAGCACTGACAGCAGAGAGTCTGATGAGGGAGGGGCTCCAACTCACAAACCACAAGATCATGACCTGGGCTGAAGTCGGATGTCAGACGTTTAACTGACTGAGCCACCCAGGCACCCCTGAAAGTAACTTTCAAATGTCATTTTTGCACATTACTATGAAGGCAGTGTAATAAGTGATTCCTGAATGTATAGAGAATGCATGTGCCTGTAAAAGCCACATGCATTCTTGTGTAATGTTTTAAACCAAACATCATCTCAGGAGGACATGTGCCATCTTCTGGGAATCACTTGGTTGAGAAGGAGAGAGTCACTTCTCCTTCTCAGTCGTATGCTTCACATATAAAATGGTGCTAAGTTTTGATGAATTCTTGCTACCATTTATACATTAACTACTTTGTGTCCATGGTTTAGAGTACTTTATGTAATCTTCTCTGTAAGCATAGAAGATGATTAGCAATCCCCCTTTACAGGCAAGACTACTGACTTTCAGAGAGGTTAAAGTTGAAGAGCTAGTATGTGGCAGAGTTGGAATTCAAATCGAGGTCTCATCTCACTCCAGTGTTTCATATCTAACTGCTAGAATTGAATAGAATATAATGGGTCTGGCATTAACTATGAGCTCAAGAATGTTAATTTTTTTCCTTTTCTCTTTCCTTTCCTCCTCATCCTGGGACTCTAGACAAATAACTCTTTACTTGTTGGGAATTTCTCTTTTGAGAACAGCCAGAAATGTGCTGACACTGTGATTTCTCAAGCTGAGCAAGTGATGGGAGGGAGAGCTGGTGGTAGAGATGATTGGGCACATGCTGTTGCTTCTGTTCCTCCCCCCACTTGGGGGCTTGGAGAGATAGGTGGAGGAGGGGGCCAGAAAGAGTCCTTTGCCTCTTTACTTCCTCAAAACTAAAAGTAAAAGCAGCAGTCCTCACCCCTTCCTTCTCCCATTTTGTAGTATTTCTGTCCTTTAGTGCTGCTTTAGTTGTTTGTTTGCAGCTGGAGAAAGTGATTCACTTGGTAATAGAAACATTTCTCCTCTTTAAGCAGAGGAAGCTCTACCAATTGCCGCTATTCTCAGCAATGAAGTCATTTTGACATTCTTAAAAATATGTAGCTCCATCAGCCAGGGTCTGGCATGTATCCTAAGAGCTAGGTTCCTTGGGCAGTGGGGTTCGAGGGTTGGAGGTGGGAGGATGTGGTTCTATGTCTTGAAAACAAGACTCTCTCTGTGTGTTTTTAAATTTAGAGGCAAACAGGAGATGCCTCTTTATGGAACCCAGCATGGAGCCTGGGGATATGTCTTTTCCTTTATCTCATTCTATAAATAAACTGGATGACTTCCAGGCAAAAAGTAATGTGGGGCACGACTCTTAGTGTCTCCTATAGTGAATTACTCTGAAAATTCCGGATGCCGCTTGGTGTGAGTTTCAGAGCCTCACAGAGTATTTTGAGTCTTCAAGCTTGATACTTTGTCTTCTTCATCTAGTTTTCACTTAAAAAAATCAAAAGACTCAGAGAATGATTTAGAATCTTTCTGTAATCAAATGCTGACCAATAATCCACATCAGCAAAATGTACTGCTGATTTGCTTATTGTTTATGGTGTGATGGGTGATAGGCTATTTTCTTGGTAATTCAGAGGATAGTGATGATTCACTATCACTAGTCCAACAAGACCAAATTCTTAAAGTTTACATTCTGCTCCGACGTAATAACAGTAACATTCTATTACTGACTTTATAACTGAGGTATAACCCTAAGAAGTGCCTACCTGCTGGTAGGAAACCAACCAATTTGTTAGTTTTTAGAATTTGGGCCTCAAAGATGGTTTTGGAGCCTCACATCTTTCTGTTCCTACAAACTGCTCTTGAGGGTGAGGACACCTTAAATTTCTTTTGAGTTTATTTATTTTGAGAGAGACACAGACAGTGTGAGTTGGGGAGGGGTAGAGAGGGAGAGGGAGAGAGAATCCCAAGCAGCCTCTGCACTGTCAGGACACAGCCCGGTGCGGGGCTTGAACTCATGAAAATGTGAGATCATGACCTGAGCCGAAACTGAGAGTCGGACACTCAACTTACTGAGCCATCCAGGCACCCTGAGGGTGAGGACACCTTAAATCAGGATGGCCAGACTTTGACCATGGTGCACTGAGCCTTCAAAGAGAGGATATATTACGTCTCCCAGGCAGCTTAAAGGTTTAGAAAATCATTCTCCTCCATCTGCTTTGTATATGATGGGGTGAGGCAGTATCGAGAATATGACTTTATTGGGGGAATAGGCAACTATCCTGAGTAGCTAATCTGATAAATCTACAGAAGACCACAGGGGAACTTGTTATGAGAAAATAGAGGAAGAATAAATGAACTCTGCAGAAATTGGTTTTCTATCAAATTTCCTTTTAACCTTATAGGAAAATCTTCCCCTCTTCCTTCTGAATCTTTATGCTCCTATTATCAAAACCATATAGTTGGCAGTGGTACTTGTCACATTCTGTTCCTATTGTGAGTGGGATTTTCGTGTAAGAATCTACTATCTCAACTGGATGGGACATTCCTCAAGGCAAGGGACTCAGCTTTCTAATCCTTTGTGTCCTTGCATCTTCCAGCTTTGAACTTCATACATAATGATGCCTAATGCACTAATCATTATTATGAATTATACATTGTTATTATGGATTATGATTATGATCATTGTTATGACTCATTATTTGTACTTGATGAAAATTCAGTCGAAGTTAAAAGTACACAAGATACTTTCTTTCCCATGGATTTGTTTAGAGTCAAGACAAGTTTATCTTGACTTGGGACCCAAAGCTCCTGTGTAGGGAACTTTCTTTATAGAAGGCTTATATTTAGAATGCAGTTTATTTAACTCAGTGAGAATTTACTCAGCTTCTGCCATGTGAAGGTTTATAGACTATAGAAAAGAAATAAGATAGTATCCAAGCACTCAATGAGTTTATAGTCTAATACATGAATGGCAAACAGATTATATATATATCTATTGATGGTGGCTGCTTGGATTGTTGACAAGGATTATAAAGTTTGGTCTAGGTTCAGTAGGACTGAATGCTGTAATCAAGTAATAATCCACCATTTATTTAGGAATGGAGAATGGTAGCACAATGCCATATATTTGCAATCACCAATTTGCAAAATGGATTCAAAGTCTAGATAGTAGAAGAAGCTTATATATTTAGTAGAATCCAATCAATTAATACCTTAATCAGATCTGTTTGTATACACAGCACCAATAAAATATATAAATTCTGTGAAATAATTATTTATCAGTATGCTTCGGTCACCATAACAAAATGCCATAAACTAGATGGCTTAACCAACAGACATTTATTTTCTTATAGTTCTGGGGGTTAGAAGTCCAAGATCAAAGTTCCAGCCAGTTCAATTCTTACAGGGCTCTTTTTCTGGTTTATAGACAGCTGCCTTTTGTCATGGGCCTTTTGTGATCAGACCCTATGGGATCAGGGTCTCAGCCTTATAACCTCATTTAACCTTAATTAATTCCTCAGTGGCCCCATTGCCAAATATAGGAATCCCCAGCTGTCCAAAAGTAGAGTGTTCCTATCCTGAAATGGCATAAATCCAAGACCATTGTCTGCTGTTGGAAAGTTCTTGTTACATCACTTCACTTTTACAAAAGACCTACATTATTGCCTGTCTTCACTAAGTGAAAAAAATCTGATGAGGATTTTCACTGTTACTAAAAAAGAGGATTTTCACTGTTACCTACTAGTATTGTAGGTCTTTCATAAAAAAAAAAGTGGTATAACAACTTTCAAAAAGTGGGGTATACTCGTATTGCTGCATTGGGGGTTAGGGCTTCAACATAGAATTTGGGAGAACACATTCAGTTCATAACAGTATGTCGTATAAGAGATTTAGGTCTCAGATTTAGAGAAGTGGATATCATAGGAGCTACAGATCTACACATGGTTACTATTTTTGAAAAAGCATGACATAAAAATTGATTTCTTAATGTTTTTTACATTAGTTGCATTTATGAGTTTTAAACATATCTGACCTTATAGGCTGTTCATTATAACTCAAGCAATCTATATAACACAACTTAGTAGTTCAAAGGAACAGGTGGTCGAAGGATTTGCAAATGCAAATTAACAAAAACTTATGTACTTTTCTAAACCTTAGTGACACCTTAAAATAATAACCAGACATTACAAAATATTATCCTCCAAATGATGTTAACTGCAAACTTTTTGCCTTGGAATATGACACCTTTCTTCTACCAACATGCTTTGCCTTTGTACTGATGTGTGCTTAGTAGACTGAAAAGATCACATTTTTTTGTATTGCTATATCCATAAAGTAGAATTAAAAAATATGATTTCTTAAGGTAACATCTACTCTCAGTAAAATTTAAATCTGGATCCAGGCTAGTTTTTGTTTTGTGGGTAAAGTTTTTTTTCCCTCAAGAAGATTCAGTTATTGACGTGACAAATTACTGGAACTAGCTATTATCTCAAGAAAAAGAGAGAATATATTGGTGTTGGATTTTTACCCCATCCAGCTCTTGTTTATCCCTCTATCTCTTCAAGGTTTTATATTTCAGAGTAAAAAAAAATGTTTAAATGACATTTATTCTTGATTAGTAAAGTAAAAGCCAAACTGGGTTTTAATATAACTCTTAGCTTCATATGGGTCATAATGCCTTGTCATTTTTTTTTTGTCCTGACATGACTGAACTGTACAACAATCACACTGATGATAAGATGGATTCCCTTGATTTTAATCACAAACAGAACCTTCATAAAATGTTTAATGGATTCTTGGTTCCAATTTAGAAAATTGACAAGAATATTGTGTTTATCCACAGTCCTATCTCAAAATGGTTTTCTCTTTAATTATTAATGTGGGAATAATGCAGTAGCTCAGGGTGACACAGTGAAGTATGACTGAGTAATGATTGAAGCGCACACATGAAAAAGACCTGCCAATTCTGTAAATAGGAAAGCATACAATTTAAAAAATTCAGTGTGGAAAAATCCTTTCATGCCTTTGAGATATAGTATAACAGGTGAAATTATAATCTGATATACTCATTGATGTTTGTTATTGTAGTATTTTCCAATTAAAATACATACCCACTATAGATAAGAACAAAAAAATATAAAAACCATATATAATTTCACCACTCAATGTTCATTCAATTAGTATATTAATAAAGAGATACCTGCCATGAACACTTTATGTACATCTTTCCTATTTTCAAAATTGGAATTTTATGGCATATTTTAGAAGGCTGTATTTGCTTAATAATCTATTACAAAAATTTTCTTATTATTACATTTTTTAAATGTTTATTTATTTTGAGAGAGAAAGGGAGCATGAGTGAGGGAAGGGCAGAGAGAGAGAGAGAGAAAGGGAGAGAGAGAATCCCAACCAGGCTCCATGCTTTCAGCACAGAGCCCAGTGAAGGGCCCGATCTTATGAACCATGAGATCATGACCTGAGCAGAAATCAAGAGTCAGTCGCTTAACCAGCTGAGCCACCCATGTTCCCCCTTATTGTTACATTTTAACTATATACAACTCTATCGAATAGGTAATATAATAATTTATTTACCCAGTCCCCTACTGCTGAACGTGTATGTTATTTGCAATTTTCTGTTATTTTAAGTAATATTGCCTCAAACATCAGCTCATAGAATTTGTACGTAAGTTACTTTTCTTAAGATAAATTCCTGAAAGTGGAAGTTGTGGGTTAAAGGCTATAAATATATTTTTGGATCTCAATAACAATTGCTTTTCAGAAAGATGTACCATTTTACATTCCTATCAGTAACTTTAAAGTGCCCCTATCTCCACACCTTTGCTAACACAGAGGGTTACAATTTTTTCTGTTTGTTCATTTGTTAGACAAGGCATGCTATATTATTGTCTTCTACTTATATTATAGACTTAACTCGGGGCTGAGATCAGAAAATAGAATATGGAAGGATAGAAGGAAGCCTTGTCCATTTGTCTTATGGCTCTAAAGATGAATTTTAGATTGGTGCCTTTTCATTAGTCTATTCAACAAATGTTTTCTTTGCATGCCCCTTCGAGAACGGAAAATGAGATATAAAATTTGTATTTGACAACCTAGTAATATTCCTCACTTGATGGCACATTAGCACCATGGTCCATCCTAGGATGCTCTCTTGTTTTCTCATTTCCCCTCCTTTCATCTGGATCCCCACTCTTTTCCCCTGCTCTTCCATAAGCAACTATTCTAGTATGTTTAACATACATATTGTATATGCATGTTCCTTGAAGGATATATAGTGTTTTGTGGTTTTGAGAATATGTGTTTTTAACTTACATCAATTGCATTCCTAACTGTTGTGTTATCTTACATTCTCCACTCCTAAACATTACACTAAAAACAAACTCTATCCTTGTGTTGCAATCATGTTTAGATTTTTGCCTGTAATTGCAGCAAAAGATTCCATGGTGTCTACCTGAGGTCCAGAAAAGAAGGAACTTGTACTCACTTCCAGAGAAGAAGATCAAATGCACATTTATGTGTTGTTATTTCTTGAACAAAGGACATCATGATCACTTATGTGGCTACATACATCTACAATGGATCTGTAAGTTTCTGAAAGGGCTGCAAGAACTCTTAGAATGCTTACATTGATAGCACCCCTTAGAATATCAGCATTCCTGGGAAGAGTAAGATTGTTCTGTCCATCCTGCACACACACCCAATGGGGCATGTGCAGCATCCATTGACTTTAGGTGGGGGAAGATGGAGTCATATTGGGGTTTGCCTCTCCAACCCTCCATGGGGCACTGCAGCTAGGAACACAAGGCTAACCTCACGTCTTGTATCCTCAGCATCATTCACAATGACTGGCACATAGGAGGCACTTAAAAATATTTGTTGAATGAATGAATGAAACGGATCAATCTAGGATGAATCTTAGGCCAATAAGATAAGGAGACAAAAGTCCTTACTGCTCAAGCAATGCAGGATTTCCAAGGAGAGAGCTCGTAGTTCATGACATAGAATTTATCCATGTCTTGTTCTCCTTTTCTTCGTGAGCATGTAGAGTACTACACTCCTAGCCCTCTTGTAATGAGGTAAAACTGTTGGAGTAACTGAAACTGATGAACTATGCAGGAAACTGGTATGTGCCATTCCTACGTCCAGGCACATTAGAGCCAGTGTGTCACTTCCATGTTCTCTCCTCCCTTCCCTGGTCTAGGAGGTCACATCTTCCAGATAGTGCAGCTACAAGGTGGCAAAACATTCAACAGCCTTGGACCCCAGGGGTAGTGTGGGGAGAGACTGCCCGCCTCCCTCTCTTTGCCAATCCACATGGTGAGGGGGTTCGGAAGTGTTGGAGAGGGTGTTACATTTTAAGCAGTGTGACCAGGGAGGCCCTTATGGTGATGTTGAAGTTGAGACTTGAAAGCCTGAAGAGTGAGGGAGTGAGACACCCAGGACAGATGAGCAGAGGGAGCAGCGAATGCAAAGGCCCGAAGGTGGGACTGAGTTTGGTACTTTAAAAGAAGTGGAACAGAGTCAGTGAGGCTGGAGCAGAGTGAAAAAAGGGGAAAGTAACAGAGACAAGGCAAGACTGGCAACCAGAGCCTGGGAGAACAGATTCTAAGGCCCAGATAGGTCATTTTAATGACTCTGGCTTTCATTTTGAGTGACCTGGGGGCATTAGAGTTCTGCATATTGGAGTGATATGATGTGATTTATATCTAGGCTGTGTTGAGAATAGACCAAGAGGGGCAAAGGGAAGAGGCAGGCTGTGCAGTTAGGAGGCTATGGCAATAATCTAGGCAAGGGGCATTGGTGGCTTGGGTTAGGGTGATAACAGGAGTGATGTGAAGCAGCCACATTCTGGGTTTATTTTGAAGGCAGAGCCATTAGAATTACAGATGATTAGAGGAGGGGTGTGGGAGAAAAAGTCAAGGATGAATCTTTTGGCTTGTGTAGCTGGGAGAATGGAGCTGCCATTTGCTAAGATAGGGAGTCTGTGGGGAGAGTGAGACTGGGAGTCTGTCAGGAGTTCAGGTCCAGACAGGTGAGGTTGGTGGTAGCCATTGGACACACAAGTGTGCATGAAGGGAGGCATGCCAGCCTAAGTGGCAAGGCGGCTAGGCTGGTGAGGAGGACAGGGATGGTGACACTCTTTACCTAGGAGACTGAGGTCCAAGCTCTCCAAGTGGAGACCTCAATCCTAAGGGTACTCAGGAGCCCCGTCCATGATTTCTGTTGGGCAGGCTGGCCTGGAACCAAGTTTCCCAACCACGGTGATTAAGCTGAGCTTCTATAAGACTAGCTGTTGATGTAGCAGCACATACATCTCCATATGACAGTGATCCACTTGGCAGTCAGAAGGCCAGAATTTTATACTCTGAGCCTAGAAAATCACCTGAAAGCACCATTCTCAAAGCTTCTGCCTCCTTGGGTCTGCATTCATTTCCAGGTTTTCAGATCTCGGGGGCGGACACTGATAATATATTTGCAGGTAAAGCAATTTCTGCTTATTCTTCCAGCATAAAAAATTGCATTTCCACATCAGAGTCATGTTCTAAACCTGTTACCATAGCAAGAACTGTATTTCCCAGCTTTCCCTGGTGGCATTGTTTATATTTCTTAGCCAACAACATCTAAACCTTTTTTTTTACTCACTTGGAACTGCCATGTATTCCAACCCTTTGCTTCATGAAACATTTATATATTGTACGTGTGAGCCTTAAATGGGGAATTTTACATGCCACCCCCTTCTTTTTGGAGACATGATAAAGGTAGGTTTTGTGTGTTTTCCGAAGCTGGTCCTATATCATGGTTCTCCACGCACTGAGCATTCCACTCCTAATTGTTGCACATGCATTGAAACTTGACAGCAGCCTGTCCAAGGCTGGTAAACAATGATTCACTCCATATGCTACAGTTCTGTACAAGTGCCATTTCTGGGACTCAGTACTCATCGAATGCTTTGTCAGTTGTTGTTTCTGTTTATCTCCTTGTTCATTTACATGGTTCCTTACTTTGAGGGCTTATTTTGTGTTTTCTTAGTCCTCTTCCTGCTGTTTTAGATTTCCTCTGTTCTCTCATTCCTTGCTGAGGGAAAGCTGAAAGTGTTGCCCAGACATGCCAGTCTTGGGGGACGCTGTGCTTCTCTCAATGAAAGGAAGGGTTCAGCGTTGTATCCTTGACCTATGGAAGTCATGTAACTCAGAGGCTTGTGTGGGTGATCCCAGGTAAAAAAGAGAGGCTGTGTTCAAACAAACTGTAACATAAAATACCCTTAGTGGGTTTATTATGTGGAGCCCAAAACATGATCAGTCCAGAAACTCTGTTGGGATTGAAGGAGCCACAAAGGTAGGACTACAATGTCCCTGATTCTGGAGAAGAGAAGAGGTCATTTCTTACAGCAGTCCTTAACATGGAGGGCAGGGTCACCGTGTGTTTGTTAATGTAGATTGTATTCTACACCAGTGTGCCCAGGTGATGGGCAGATGGGGATTGGAATGCAGCCTGTGGTCCACCATGCACCCTACTTGTGATGGTTAATGTTATATGTCAATTTGACTGGGTCATTGTGTCCCAATATTTGGCCACACATTGTTCTCGGTGTGTCTGTGAGGGTGTTTATTGATGAAATTAATATTTGAAACCGTAGACTGAGTAGAGCAGATTGCACTCCTTCATGTGGGTGACCCTCATCCAGTCCACTGAAGGCCTGACTAGAATAAAAAGTGGAGTAAGGGAGACTTTGCTCTCTGCCTGACTGGGACAGGTCTTGAGCTGGGACATTGGTCTTCTGCTTTTGGACTTGGATTCAGACTGAATCCTACACTGTCAGCTTTCCCGAGTCTCCATTTTGCTGACTGTAGATCTTGGGACCTCTCAGCCTCCATAACTGTATGGCTAATTCCTTATGTTACATACAAGATGAGATACACTACTTAAGATACCACTCAAGAAAGGGGTGCCTTTTGCTAATTCACATGCAGTTTTCCAGTGGCTCTGGTAGTGGGCATGGGGTTGGGTAAGGAGAGGTGGGAAGGGGGCTGAAAGGCATAATTTGAAAAATGCCCCATCCATTTCCATGTAGCTTAGAGTTGGCTGTGCTGTAAAACTCCTGGTCTCAGCATGAATTTTAGAATACGGGTGATTCTTCCTGAAGAATAGAAGCAATTAAGGGCTTTAGTTTCTCTGCTACATTAGTGGTGAACCCTGAGGATGCCTTTGCTTGCTGGAGGGAGATTTAGCAAAACAGAGATGAGTAGTATCCACAGAAATTACTCAAACTTTGCATTTTGGTTATGCAATTTACACTTTTCAAAACAAGCTCCTCTCATTGTTTTAATACAAAAAAGGATGACTGATGCTTGTTATCATTCTCATTTTAAAGGTGTGCAAACAGAGCTGCAGAACAGACAGCTGGATGTCCCTGTGGCTAGGTGGTGGCTAGAGGTGAAGTTTGTCCTCTAGCTGAGCAGCTGTCCAGGCTCCTGCACTCTTTCTAGCCTTCCATGCGGGCCTGATGGAACTCTCAGAACATTAGTGAATTCTTTCTAAGCACTTCACTAAAAAAAAAGTAGAACAGTATAATCGGGAACATACTTTCCTTAAAGAACAAATACTAGAGATCCCTGCTGGTACAGATTTCTTTATTTTTTTTAATTTCATGAGAAAATGGCCATATTTATTTGGGCTGAATTATATATTTTAATCTAATTTTCTACTTTCATTGTCCAAAGTCTCTTCTAATTGCTGTACAGTCAAGAACCCACACATATACAAATGCACACACACTCACATCACACACATGTATCTCGGGTTTTTTTCAGTAATTTTCTAAAAAAGCTCTCAAACTGCACATTCTCAGGACACTGTGATATTACACAGATAAAGGCAGTAGAGGCTAAATGTGAGGTCATGTTGGTAGTACCTGACATATTGCCCTCAAAATAAGAATTATTGCTGGTGATTATCTGTGGGGCAAGAGGTGGGGAGAGGGGAAAGAGTACCAGTGATATTATGATACACTTGAGAGTTCCTTCTGCCCTAGGGAGAAGATGAAAGTCAATGAGCTAGAGAACCAATGTTTTGTTTTTGTTTTGTTTTTCAGCTGCTACCCAAATTGGTTTCATGATTTCTCATACGTTTATGTCACCTTGCCTCTGGGGCATTTAATACACATTAAAGCAACACAGTCAGCCACAACCTCAACTCTGGACAGACTAGCTCATGGGAATAGACATTATGTTTATAAGAATGAATAACAGATTCCTAAACCATTTTCTAAAATTTTTGATCTTCATAGTCACACATCATCCTAGGAGGGTTGGCTCAGGTTCTAGGCCAAGAGTATTAAAGAGAAAATGGCAGAGGCAGATCTCAGTCAACCCGTCAGACTTACCTTTACCTGATGTTACTGCCTACCAAAAACCAAATTCTAGTTCCCAAGGCTGCACTCTGTGAGGAAAAAAAGGAGTTTAGTGAACACTCCTTGACCCCAGTTAGCTCATACCCTCCTCAAGGAAACAAGACTTTCAGGAATGCAAGAGTGATAAGCCCTATTTCCCTGGCTCACACTCTACTTAGACATGATTGAATATGGCCACAATGGAATTTCCTCTAAGCTAGTAATTCCTAAATTCTAGTCCACCAAACTCCTATTTGCCATTGGTGTAAGTCAGTGCTCCTCAAAATTTGATGTTATCAGTTGCCCAGAGATCATCAACAGGCAGATTCCCATTCAGTAGTTCTGGAGTGGGGATGGGGCTTCTCCGTGTCCAGCAAGGTCTTCCATGAGGCTGCTGCTGTTGGTCCACAGAACACATTATGAATAGTGAAGGCCCAGAGTGAAGTTCATTCATCAGGTGCTCATTCCTTCTCTGCTCTTCCTGCTGATGCCACCACCACCATGCAGCTGGAATGCCCTACTGCTGCCCATCTGTTGATGAAAGAGTGTTTAAGACTGTTCTTCCATCATGCAAGCCTGCTTAGAGTTCATCTGGTCAAACTTAGGCGTTCTTGCTTCCAGTTCTTTTACAAGCCCCCGAAGGATGTATGTCACTTTCAGTTTCCAAGAAACTTGGAATGAGCTTTCCAGAACACACACTTCCTCCACTTCCCTGAATATTCTCCCCAAACTGTGTCAAACACAGTGTATAGAAGGTAACATTAGCCTTATAATTGAATTCATGGCTTCTCATGGACAGACAAGTGGTTTCGATGCAAATAGGAATATAGGATGCTCTCAAGCATCTCAGAGACCCTGAGATGGGTGTGTGTGAATGAGCTTGTTGCCAGGACTCTCACTGCAAAGAGATCAAATAGAAATGGTGTGAGGGAGGCAGGCACAGGGGTCTGTTCCACATGCTGTTGTACTGACTGATCGCATCAGAATCAGCCGAGAAGCAACCTTCAAACGCACATTTCCAAGGCCTTGTCCCTGGTGAAATGAATTAGCATTCCTGGGGGGAATCTGTACTGTTACAAAGCACAGAGCAGTTAGTGGCTTGCTGTGCTGACGAACAAATATTAAACATCTGCCCATTATCCAGTCACAGAGTTGCTGAGTATCTTTCGGGTCAGGTGTAACACACACAGCTCCTTCCTTCATTCCTCTCCCAGCTCAAAGTAGAAAGTAAACAAACTAGAAATAACTGCAAAGGATGAAAGTATTATGAGAGTGGTGAACTCATGATGAAGGAGTAGGTCCTTTATTTATTTATTTATTTATTTATTTTAGGAGTAGGTCCTTTAGATGACCTGATTAGTGATGGTGTCTCTGGGGCAGTGACATTAGGCTGTGACTTGGAGGGATAGGAATTACCGAGCATCATAGTGGTGCTCCAGCAAAGAGCATTATATGTGAACATTCCCCTGGGAAAGAGCCTGCTTTATGAACATCTGTAGATGCTCCCAGACAAACCAAAGAAACAATTACAACTCCCTTCCTTGCAAATTATTCTGCAATTAGGGCTTTTTCTTTTCTTTTCTTTTTCTTTCTTTTTTTTTTTTTTTAGGTGGCAAAGGCATAAAGACTCCATTTCTGTCAACTTCGGAGCCTGTTCTCATTCTTTGCTTGCTCTACCACTAATGCCAATAACTTGGGTCTCATCAAACACGCCAACGAAGACCTCTACACCACTCCGTGAAGGCTGCATGGAAGGTTGGGGGCCTGAGAGCCCTCTGCAGTGTCCTCAAACCCCTCCTGTCTCTTCTGGTGAAGGTGATCACCAGGATGATGCTCCACATTGCCTGTGTGGGTCTGGCCTGAGCCCCATCTGTAAAACAGGATACAAATGTCTGTCCCAGCATTGATTCCTTAAGGTGCTGTGCCTCATCCATGATAGTTCCTGTTCAATCACAATGTGATTATGGCATCTTGGAAAGTTCCATTCTGAAAGGCAATGAGCGTACCTCAATTTTAAGCCTGTCATTTATCATTTTTTTTCTTTTTCCTTTCTTTCTTTCTTTCTTTCTTTCTTTCTTTCTTTCTTTCTTTCTTTCTTTCT